>NC_054580.1:1208528-1341075 GCF_017654505.1 Polyodon spathula | reverse complement strand
GAAGCCCTCTGACACCAGACAGAGACTTTCAGTACCAGCTCCATCTATGAGATGTATCTTAACCCTTAAGAACTCATCTAACCAGTATCCTCTGAGTCAGAATCATATAGTATAGGGTATGTGTATTGGGGTAGCTCAGGTTACCCACATGTTGTAGCATCGGGAGTCACTGCCAATGGCAATTTAGAATGCAGTGGCGCGTAGTGATTTATTCAGTGTGAAGTGGCTCATTAGTATGCAAGTCATGCTCTACGCTATATATACGCATGGTCATGTGATGCTGTTTAACCAATCAGAGGTTGCTATTTTTCCAATCCATTGTATAAACATAAATATGAAAAACTATAATAAAATAAACATTACACAATAAACCGGTGTGGAAAGCTGTCTGCACATACAAGATTATAAAAAATAACTACTTATAAAAATAGCATAAAACAAAAATATAACATAACAAGCGACGTGAGTGCGCTTTGAGGGAAACAGAGTTCAAAGGCACATCTATTACAGCTGTTTAATTTGTACACTCCACACAGAAAACACGCTTTTCAACTGTACCAGTGCATGTGCCACAGACTGCCTTTTCACAACGGGCACACACATCCCAAGCTGTTTCTGTTTGCATTAGCAGCCTGGCATTGTCTTTTCTTCCGTGTGCCAGTGGGCGCAGCGCTGGCTGAAGGTTGAGGGGCATTGCCAGCTAGCTTGCACTTCTCTGATCAAAATGTTTCTGCCGAAGCTCCAGGGCTAGCTGAAAATTATGTCCCTCCAGGAGATTGTGTTTCTGGTGCAGTCCTTGTACAAAACAAAAGCGTTGCTGGCTGAAAAAAGTAGCTACAAATCTATTGTGATTCTTGAAATGTGTACATTTTGTGACAACTAATAATAATAATAATAATAATAATAATAATAATAATAATAATAATAATAATAATAATAATAATAATAATAATAATAATAATATATGCTGTATAGAATGACTTGCGTCAGTGTTTCAAGTACTTAGCAGGATTATATGTTATTTCACAATGACTTTGATTGTATTACAAAGGCTGGACTAAATTTATTGATTCCAATATGCAGTTTAAAAACCTGCTCTGGTGTTTTAAGGAGTAAGTGCTTATAAGGTATCCATCGTTACAATTCTGCAGCTGAAACACAGTGTGGGTATTTCATTCAAATATTTAGTAACATTTAAGACTGGACATGCACAGGAAATTCACAAAACACAGAGAAATTGAAATATGAATTGCTAAAACGGTACAAAAGACTGTCATGGCGGTTCTAGTGTTAACTACCACGAGCAGTCAGTTTGACTGCCCCATTAAAAACAACACATATATTATAACCAAATATACTGGTTTTCCGCAGTAAAAAAAAAAGAAACTCTCAGATTAAAAAAAGAGAAATCAGCGTTATTTCATGAGTAAATAAAAAGGCTAAAAATGTGTTTTCTGTCACAAACAGTACTACTGGGTAACGGTTAACACATGAAGCATTTATTGTTGTTCTTGTTACACTTGTTGTGTCTCTTTGTGTTGTATTTTGGTTTATAACTTTAATTATAACTGTAACCTTGTGTTACAGTGTAACACGTATAAGTCGAGTTGCATAAATGCATCTGCTAAATAAATAAATAAAATAAAAAATGGATAATATTAAATTTTCAAAATAATATATATTATATATATATATGTTTAAATATTCTAGGAAATCTAAGCAATAATATATATATATTTATATATATATATACTATATATATATATATATAGGGATTACTGTGCGCCCTGAAGGCAGGGGCGTAGCTAAGAATGGAAATTTGATTGGACGGGCAAGTACCAAAGGTCTGACGTCATAGAAAATAGTTAACAAAGCAAACATGATTAAAATCAGTTGAAACTCTGAATAAATCAAATACCTCAATAAATATTGAGCAGCCAAGACTGAAAAGGCATGGTGCCGAGGGAAGCAAGGCGAACATTTTTTCCAGTTTATAGCGGTGGTGCGGTCCAGTGGTTAAAGAAACAGGCTTGTAACCAGCAGATCCCCGGTTCAAATCTCAGCTCAGCCACTGACTCACTGTGTGTGACCCTGATCAAGCCACTGAAACCTCCTTGTGCTGCGTCTTTTGGGTGAGATGTTGTTGTAAGTGACTCTGCAGCTGATGCATAGTTCACACACCCTAGTCTCTATAAGTCGCCAGGCGTCTGCTAAATAAACAAATACTAAAGTCGCACGTATACAGTACAAATACAAAGCACATGCAAACAACCTACAGAAACAAACACACTGTGCACAATAACTACAACAACCGATTCATTTGACAAAAAAGCGCAAACAGGAACTAAAGAAATCCCCAAACTAAAAGCTGTATTGCCTTTTCTCTTAGCTGTATTGTAATCTCTTAGCTATATTGTAATAACTTGTTACCTCTTACCTCATGCAGGGCGTCTGTCAAGCAAACATTAAAAACCAGGCTAAGCTCCTGCTGCCTTCAAACCAAAACTAAAATCAGCTGTGCCGACAATACCTCGTTTCCAGCTAAACACGGCTGCTTTCGTTCTCACCGCATTCTCTCAGGTACAGCTATGCAAAGATATTGCGTTGGCTGAAATAACGTAACAAGCAGACAAAAAAATATTTCTTAAAACAATCATAAGTGACACGCTTAGCAGCATCTTCAAGTTTTGTAAACCTTTTAAAATGATGTTGACACTCCAATGAAAAGGAACGTGCAATTTCCATATTTTGCCGCGTTTAAAATAAATCTTATACACGGCAGAAAAGTGAACGACAAACGTTAAATGAAAAAAAAAACAAGTTTTTGTATTTCTTTACATTTCTAATACTACGGAGAAAGAATGATAAAGTTGTAAAACCACAGATACCTTCAAATTGCTAAGTAACATCACACTGATTCGACCGCGGTCAAGCTATCAGCCAGTTTTGAAAAGCCGGTCCAGCTGTCAGACAGCTATCTTGCAGTCATACGCTTAACTTATAGACCGGTATAGACCGTTTCCCTATTTCAAGCAGGGAAATTCTTCATTCCATGAGATTTAGAACTCCACTGGAATAAAACCAGCGATGAAATCACTGACGTTAATGACATTAATCTGGGATCCTATTTTGAAGAGAGCACCCCCATTTTTCCCAAAAGAAATAAGGCTAGCTGGGATGAGGAAGTGGGTACTGGCTGGGATGAGGCTAGCTGGGATGAGGCAGTGGGTGCTGGCTGGGATGAGGCTAGCTGGGATGAGGCAGTGGGTGCTGGCTGGGATGAGGCTAGCTGGGATGAGGCAGTGGGTGCTGGCTGGGATGAGGCTAGCTGGGATGAGGCAACGGGTGCTGGCTGGGATGAGGCTAGCTCTGATGAGGCAACGGGTGCTGGCTGGGATGAGGCTAGCTCTGATGAGGCAACGGGTGCTGGCTGGGATGAGGCTAGCTGGGATGAGGCAGGGGGTGCTGGCTGGGATGAAGCAGTGGGTGCTGGCTGGGATGAGGCAGTGGGTGCTGGCTGGGATGAGGCTGGCCGTGATGAGGCTAGCTGGGATGAGGCAGTGGGTGCTGGCTGGGATGAGGCTATCTGGGATGAGACAGCGGGTGCTGGCTGGGATGAGGCAGTGGGTGCTGGCTGGGATGACTCTAGCTGGGATGAGGCAGTGGGTGCTGGCTGGGATGAGGCAGTGGGTGCTGGCTGGGATGAGGCAGCGGCTGCTCGCTGCGATGATGCTAGCTGGGATGATAATTTTACCACATTTTAAAAACTCCTTTTATAAAATCAAAAAGATTACTTTTCTTAGCACACTAAACCATTTATGTGACACTTCCCTGCTTCTTTATGTTGTTTTCTCATTCAAACACATGTGAACCTGGTGTGGCGTGAAGTTTCAAGAATGAGGATCCCTTAAAATTGCATTGGTCTACTGTGCACAATATAGGCCTAATTCCAATTTAATACAATGCATTGTAAACGTGGTTGTGTTTATTATTTAATATCTCTGAATGTTGGTTGCAATTGATCCAGTATAGAATAACTCCCAAAAATATCACTATAATATAATATCACTTTAACAACTTCATTTTCATAACTGTCCACATTTTAATGTGCAAATGTAAGTGCTAAACAACTGGAACTTTGACTGAATAATCCATTCTGTATTTAAAAATAATAATTATTGGAAAGATTCATCCACACGGCACATTATATCTTTTCTGAAATTAATCCTTACTCTGTGAGCAGGTCGTTTTGCTACTGACCAACATCTGAGGAGTGATTGACAGAACGAGAGTCTATCCTCCGGACTGTGCTGTGAATCCGGCTTTGTAAATCGAGTACCCAGTGTCTAGCCATGATCAATTACAACACCAGGAGGGAGTGTCAATCACCTCTGTCTGCTCCCACAACTCACCTTCCTTCCAAAAGCAGTCCTATAACAGCAAACAGGATTGGCTGTGCATGAAATTCCAGAATGCACTGTGGGCAGGCTTCCAAAGTGTCATGTGATTTAAAAAACGTACTTTGATTGGCCATTTGGCGTTTAATCAAAGTGTTATGGCATAAAATGTAAAAAATCCGCAACACGTTGCATTTTAAAATACGCGTTGTGAAACAGTCACTTGATGGAGAATGCTACCCTTTCATTGGCACCTTGACAAAATTACTTAGGCGTTGTGTCAATACGTTTGTGGCCCCGATGGCGCGCCAGGGCAGAGAACCCAAGAATCTCGCAAATGCGTGGCTGTCTAGCACCGCACAGCCTCTCTCTATATGTTTCTTATACTAACTCGCGCCACGTGCCATTTCACGCCAGAAATTAAAAGGAGTTCCCAATGCGTTATAAAGCTTTCCGAGCTTTCTTATGAGAATGCAAAAAATAAAATAAAAAAAAAAAATGTTCACCATTACACAATTTGTCACAAACCACAGTTTGGGAACCTCTGCTCTAGAGCATCCATCTGAAACTCGCCTTAGATTACGAGATGCCATGTAAGGTGTAGCAGGCTGATCTAATCACAGCTCTGAATACTAAATAAAAATAATAAAATAGAATACTGTACTGTATCTCCCTTGTGAAATGAGCTCTGGGGGCCTGTCTGCCCCCTTGTGACTTGATTTAAAATCCTGGCTGTCGAGGTCCTTTTCATAAGACCCCTTTAACCATCTTCGAAACATCCCAGGAATCCTGACAATCCTTCCTAGTAGGACTGCGCTGATAATCTTACTCGAAATTGCCTTTAAGAAGTACTTATTTGTCTGCAGGTGTTAAATAAATTCATTCATTGACGTGTTGATTTCAAAACAAGAAATGCTGCCCTTCCCTCACCTTTACATCTGAGTGCCAATCGATTTGCAATTAGCCTCCGCTTTGTGTGTTTGAAAAGAAGGCAAAGTTTTCCTCTCATCTGGGATGCTAGCACTTTTAGTGTTATACTGCCATACTAAAGCTGTAAACTGATCATTAATGAATGAATTTTTAGAATACCTGCTGATTATTGCTTCTTAAAGGCAATTACAATATCAGCAACTGACCTCCTGATAATCTTTCAGAACAATAATAAAGACTGGAAAATAAAAATATGGGTCAGCACGCCTTCAAAGACACTTCTTTTCAAACATAAACAAAGTCAACAGAACTGGTGCAGTGAACATGTAAGCTAGACTGACCTCCCTGCTGGACTTGAAGCAAGGCTTGGCAATAGGTCCGATTGGACACAGGTCTGGTTGGAAAGTGGTCCAGCTGCAGTATTTGAAGCTGGACTTCAGTTAGACTTACTTTTCAAGCCTTGGTGGGGGATGGGTTAAAGTCAGACTAGCCTGAAGTGGATTTAAAGTGAGTTCCGATGTCTTTTAGAAAATCATTTTCTTCAGTCAGTGTTAGGGTTATTTTAATATATGCACAGAATCAAGTTTCCAGGCACAGAACAAGCAGATTCAAAGTTTCACACCTTCTATGATTATTAATATTCTGTTACACAGGGTGGTTCTCCTCCCCGGTCCCTGGCACTTAATCTCTCTCGGTACTGTGCGCAATGTTTTTGTGGCTTGGGCAAAATATGTGACTACATATCATATGCTGAAGTAGCCTTGAGAGTTGCTTGTCAGTAGAAAATTATTGTTTCTAATGTCTTATATTTTGGATGCTAGCTAGCTACTGCTGTGTTATCTTGGGTGTTTCAGTTTCCCCAGCTATCAGCTGTTGTTCGTCAGAGAAGTCGTTGTTGGCTCGATGCCCAGAATAGGTAATATTTGCATGACTGGTTTTCTTTATTTCATGCTTCTCAGCTCGTCTTTCTGCAAAACAAACAGAGTGCACAAACCAAACCACACTGTTGTTATTTCTCTCTTTTCCTGTTACAACATAGCCATTTCAATTCAAGTATTCCGAAACAATCAGCTATGCGGAGGACTACAGAGAAAGGATTAGTGGGAGCAGTCAACTGAAGTCCTATTATATCTGTTTCCATGGCGTTGCTTTTGAATTTAAAAACTCTGAACCTTATTAGAAGTATGAGTATCAACACACCCCTACGATGTCAGCCCACTCCTATGATGTCAGCACACCCCTATGATGTCAGCACACCCCTACATTACCACATGCTGAAATTCATTCATTCATTTTAAATCGGCTTCAGATCAGTCTGTTTAAACTAGTCCAACCCCCTGACTCACACAAACACTGCTTCTCCTCGCTGTGTAATGAAGCTTTCTTTCAGTTTCATTTCTGTGAAAAGGAAATTTAAACCCTTTTAATAAGTGTTGACGCCAAAAAAGGCTTTCTAGCACAATAAGAAAGAGACTTGATAAAGTTGTAAATTGTAAAAAGTATTTTAAAACAAGAACTGCCCAAATGATCCTGCTTTGACACGCAGTCCCCTTTTACTCCTGAGGTCTCAGTATTCACTATGCTTCCTGATACCTTCACACAGGGGAACTATTTCATAACACTGAAGCACTAAAACAAATTGCTTATCAGTACTGTATTCGACAGAGCATTAAAGTCTCATTCAAATTGTATTTATGTGACCTGAATTGTGCTTCCCTAATTGACCCAAACCTGTGAACAAAAAAATAAATCCTAAGCACAAAAAATCCTAAGCAGATATTTTACTGAAGGTTTCTGAAAACGTGCTGTTTTATCAGGATCTTGCATTGATTTTTATTTTTATTATCAAGTTTAATCATCCACAGTACAGCACAATGATACGCTGTGAACACTGCCACTGAATACACTGTCTGGCCTCAGCCTCGGGGGCCATGTTATGTTAGTATTCAGTGGAAATGTTTAAAATCCATTTGGTCATGAGTTTGAAATGTAAAAACACACCAAGTTATGGAGGCTGGCTGGGATGAGGCTATCTGGGATGAGGCAGTGGGTGCTGGCTGTGATGAGGCAGCGGGTGCTGGCTGGGATGAGGCAGTGGGTGCTGGCTGTGATGAGGCTGGCCGTGATGAGGCTAGCTGGGATGAGGCAGTGGGTGCTGGCTGGGATGAGGCAGTGGGTGCTGGCTGGGATGAGGCTAGCTGGGATGAGGCAGTGGGTGCTGGCTGGGATGAGGCAGTGGGTGCTGGCTGGGATGAGGCAGTGGGTGCTGGCTGGGATGAGGCAGTGGGTGCTGGCTGGGATGAGGCAGTGGGTGCTGGCTGGGATGAGGCTGGCTGGGATGAGGCAGCGGGTGCTGGCTGGGATGAGGCAGTGGGTGCTGGCTGGGATGAGGCAGTGGGTGCTGGCTGGGATGAGGCAGTGGGTGCTGGCTGGGATGAGGCAGTGGGTGCTGGCTGGGATGAGGCAGTGGGTGCTGGCTGGGATGAGGCAGTGGGTGCTGGCTGGGATGAGGCTAGCTGGGATGAGGCAGTGGGTGCTGGCTGGGATGAGGCAGTGGGTGCTGGCTGGGATGAGGCTGGGTGCTAGCTGGGATGAGGCAGTGGGTGCTGGCTGGGGGTGCAGCTGGGATGAGGCAGTGGGTGCTGGCTGGGATGAGGCAGTGGGTGCTGGCTGGGATGAGGCTAGCTGGGATGAGGCAGTGGGTGCTGGCTGGGGTGAGGCAGTGGGTGCTGGCTGGTGTGAGGCTAGCTGGGACGAGGCAGCGGCTGCTCGCTGGGATGATTCTAGCTGGGATGATAATTTTACCACATTTTAAAAACTCCTTATATATAATCAAAAAGATTACTTTTCTTAGCACACTAAACCATTTATGTGACACTTCCCTGCTTCTTTATGTTGTTTTCTCATTCAAACACATGTGAACCTGGTGTGGCGTGAAGTTTCAAGAATGAGGATCCCTTAAAATTGCATTGGTCTACTGTGCACAATATAGGCCTAATTCCCATTTAATACAATGCATTGTAAACGTGGTTGTGTTTATTATTTAATATCTCTGAATGTTGGTTGCAATTGACCCAGTATAGAATAACTCCCGAAAATATCACTATAATATAATATCACTTTAACAACTTCATTTTCATAACTGTCCACATTTTAATGTGCAAATGTAAGTGCTAAACAGCTGGAACTTTGACTGAATAATCCATTCTGTATTTAAAAATAATAATTATTGGAAGTATTCATCCACACGGCACATTATATCTTTTCTACAGTTAATCTTTACTCTGTGAACAGGTCGTTTTGCTACTGACCAACATCTGAGGAGTGACTCACAGAACGAGATGCTGTTCTCCGGACTGTGCTGTGAAGCCGGCTTTGTAAATCGAGTACCAGGTGTCAGTTTGTCATTTTAAATCAGCTTCAGATCAGTCTGTTTAAATTAGTCCAACCCCCTGACTCACACAAACACTGCTTCTCCTCGCTGTGTAATGAAGCTTTCTTTCAGTTTCATTTCTGTGAAAAGGAAATTTAAACCCTTTTAATAAGTGTTGACGCCAAAAAAGGCTTTCTAGTACAATAAGAAAGAGACTTGATAAAGTTGTAAATTGTAAAAAGTATTTTAAAACAAGAACTGCCCAAATGATCCTGCTTTGACACGCAGTCCCCTTTTACTCCTGAGGTCTCAGTATTCACTATGCTTCCTGATACCTTCACACAGGGGAACTATTTCATAACACTGAAGCACTAAAACAAATTGCTTATCAGTACTGTATTCGACAGAGCATTAAAGTCTCATTCAAATTGTATTTATGTGACCTGAATTGTGCTTCCCTAATTGACCCAAACCTGTGAACAAAAAAATAAATCCTAAGCACAAAAAATCCTAAGCAGATATTTTACTGAAGGTTTCTGAAAACGTGCTGTTTTATCAGGATCTTGCATTGATTTTTATTTTTATTATCAAGTTTAATCATCCACAGTACAGCACAATGATACGCTGTGAACACTGCCACTGAATACACTGTCTGGCCTCAGCCTCGGGGGCCATGTTATGTTAGTATTCAGTGGAAATGTTTAAAATCCATTTGGTCATGAGTTTGAAATGTAAAAACACACCAAGTTATGGAGGCTGGCTGGGATGAGGCTATCTGGGATGAGGATTTTTATTTTTATTATAAAAACACACCAGTGGGTGCTGGCTCCAAAGTATGAGGCTGTGATGAGGCTGGGATGAGGTGATGGGTGCTGGCTGGGATGAGGCAGTGGGTGCTGGCTGGGATGAGGCAGTGGGTGCTGGCTGGGATGGGAGGCAGTGGGTGCTGGCTGGGTGCTGGCTGGGTGCTGGCTGGGATGAGGCAGTGGGTGCTGGCTGGGATGAGGCAGTGGGTGCTGGCTGGGATGAGGCTGGCTGTGATGAGGCTAGCTGGGATGAGGCTGGTGGGATGCTGGCTGGGATGAGGCAGTGGGTGCTGGCTGGGATGAGGCAGTGGGTGCTGGCTGGGATGAGGCAGTGGGTGCTGGCTGGGATGAGGCAGCGGGTGCTGGCTGGGATGAGGCAGTGGGTGCTGGCTGGGATGAGGCAGTGGGTGCTGGCTGGGATGAGCTGGGATGAGGCAGTGGGTGCTGGCTGGGGTGAGGCAGTGGGTGCTGGCTGGTGTGAGGCTAGCTGGGACGAGGCAGCGGCTGCTCGCTGGGATGATTCTAGCTGGGATGATAATTTTACCACATTTTAAAAACTCCTTATATATAATCAAAAAGATTACTTTTCTTAGCACACTAAACCATTTATGTGACACTTCCCTGCTTCTTTATGTTGTTTTCTCATTCAAACACATGTGAACCTGGTGTGGCGTGAAGTTTCAAGAATGAGGATCCCTTAAAATTGCATTGGTCTACTGTGCACAATATAGGCCTAATTCCCATTTAATACAATGCATTGTAAACGTGGTTGTGTTTATTATTTAATATCTCTGAATGTTGGTTGCAATTGACCCAGTATAGAATAACTCCCGAAAATATCACTATAATATAATATCACTTTAACAACTTCATTTTCATAACTGTCCACATTTTAATGTGCAAATGTAAGTGCTAAACAGCTGGAACTTTGACTGAATAATCCATTCTGTATTTAAAAATAATAATTATTGGAAGTATTCATCCACACGGCACATTATATCTTTTCTACAGTTAATCTTTACTCTGTGAACAGGTCGTTTTGCTACTGACCAACATCTGAGGAGTGACTCACAGAACGAGATGCTGTTCTCCGGACTGTGCTGTGAAGCCGGCTTTGTAAATCGAGTACCAGGTGTCAGTTTGTCATTTTAAATCAGCTTCAGATCAGTCTGTTTAAATTAGTCCAACCCCCTGACTCACACAAACACTGCTTCTCCTCGCTGTGTAATGAAGCTTTCTTTCAGTTTCATTTCTGTGAAAAGGAAATTTAAACCCTTTTAATAAGTGTTGACGCCAAAAAAGGCTTTCTAGTACAATAAGAAAGAGACTTGATAAAGTTGTAAATTGTAAAAAGTATTTTAAAACAAGAACTGCCCAAATGATCCTGCTTTGACACGCAGTCCCCTTTTACTCCTGAGGTCTCAGTATTCACTATGCTTCCTGATACCTTCACACAGGGGAACTATTTCATAACACTGAAGCACTAAAACAAATTGCTTATCAGTACTGTATTCGACAGAGCATTAAAGTCTCATTCAAATTGTATTTATGTGACCTGAATTGTGCTTCCCTAATTGACCCAAACCTGTGAACAAAAAACTGTGAACAAACCTGTGAACCCCTATAATGTCAGCACACCCCTACATTACCACATGCTGAAATTCATTCATTCATTTTAAATCGGCTTCAGATCAGTCTGTTTAAACTAGTCCAACCCCCTGACTCAAACAAACACTGCTTCTCCTCGCTGTGTAATGAAGCTTTCTTTCAGTTTCATTTCTGTGAAAAGGAAATTTAAACCTTTTTAATAAGTGTTGACGCCAAAAAAGGCTTTCTAGTACAATAAGAAAGAGAACTGATAAAGTTGTAAATTGTAAAAAGTATTATTCAACAACATGATCACACAGTCCCCTTTTACTCCTGAGGTCTCAGTATTCACTATGCTTCCTGATACCTTCACACGGGGGAACTATTTCATAACACTGAAGCACTAAAACAAATTGCTTATCAGTACTGTATTCGACAGAGCATTAAAGTCTCATTCAAATTGTATTTATGTGACCTGAATTGTGCTTCCCTAATTGCATTTGGTCATGAGTTGAAATGTAAAAACACACCAAGTTATGGAGGAATAATAATTAGTCCCAGCTCCAGGGGAGGGGTGGAGTCTTCATCAAGGCTCCCTATAAACACCTGGTTTCCATGACTGATGTTTAGAACGGGTTTGCGCCACACCAGAGAAGGTAAGAGGATTGAGTTTGATTACCAAAGTGATTTGTTGTCAGGGTTCTGTTTAATGATTGAGTTTGATTACCAGTGTGCTTTGCTGTCAGGGTTTTATTTAATGGTTGAGTTTGATTACCAATGTGCTTTGTTTTCAATGTGTTATGTATAATGTTCAGTAATATTCTCTATTATGATTTGAGTGTCGCACAGAAACCAAGGTCAGAGAACACAGCTGGACAGACGGAAGGGGACACTATAGATAGAGTAGATTAATGAAGTGGAGACAGACTGAGATAGAGGGAAGGGGACACTATAGATAGAGTAGATTAATGAAGTGGAGACAGACTGAGACAGATAGAGGGAAGGGGACACTATAGATAGAGTAGATTAATGAAGTGGAGACAGACTGAGACAGACAGAGGGAAGGGGACACTATAGATAGAGTAGATTAATGAAGTGGAGACAGACTGAGACAGACAGAGGGAAGGGGACACTATAGATAGAGTAGATTAATGAAGTGGAGACAGACTGAGACAGACAGAGGGAAGGGGACACTATAGATAGAGTAGATTAATGAAGTGGAGACAGACTGAGACAGACAGAGGGAAGGGGACACTATAGATAGAGTAGATTAATGAAGTGGAGACAGACTGAGATAGAGGGAAGGGGACACTATAGATAGAGTAGATTAATGAAGTGGAGACAGACTGAGACAGACAGAGGGAAGGGGACACCATAGATAAAGTAGATTAATGAAGTGGAGACAGACTGAGACAGACAGAGGGAAGGGGACACCATAGATAGAGTAGATGAATTTATGATAAATAAAATAACGAAATATCAAAACCATCCATGTCTAGTTTGATGCCATGAGAAAGAGTCATGTGGTGAAAGCTGATGCACAATTAACAGGTTCCATTGAACATCAGAGCATTCATTACAAAACCTAATTTAAAAACAGTTGTGGTTGAAGTCACAGAAGTCAGGAAAATCCTTACAAAAAATGACTAATAAAATTCAATAGTGCAGCTTGAAGCCACAATTCATTATTACTTTTGGCTCATTACTATGCAGATTAGCAATACCTGGTTATTTTTGGATTCAAACACACTTCTAGTTTGTAGACTAAAAAGTTAAGGATCAAGTTTTCCCTACAATAATATTAAACCAGGATTTATCTGGGTTTATCTTAAATAAAAACATTTATCTAGCTTAAAAATAAAAATAAAGTTTTGTGAGCATGATGAAGAATTAAAGCAACTGTGTACTCATAATTTGCTCTGTTACCATAACAACACACTATAAGTTTTATTTTGTTTGTAAAACAATAAAGAAGATATGATGCATAATATATGTCAAATTAGTTTTTAAGAACAAAAACAAAGCATCCTCGTGATAGACAGTCTAGTGCATTCCCACACTGCGCATCTATAAAACTGTGTTGTAGAGTTTTCAAATTTCTGGTCGGGGGCAGCTGAGTTAGTATATGTGTGGTCCCCTCTCCCCTCCCACTATCAGAAATGTCCTATAAAACTGTGTTATAGAGTCTCCTTCAGTTAAAGAACTAATGAAGGTAGCTATTACATTTCTAGGAACTGAGTTTTAAAATTTCTGGACAGGGAGGATGAGTTAGTGTATGTGTTAGTGTGCGTGTGCGTGTGTGTGCGTGTGTGAGTGTGTGTGTGTGTGTGTGTGTGTGTGTGTGTGTGTGTGTGTGTGTGTGTGTGTGTGTGTGTGTGTGTGTTAGTGTGTGTGTGTGCGTGTGAGTGTGTGTGTTAGTGTATGTGTTAGTGTGTGTGTGTGTGTGTGTGTCCATGGCCAGAGCTGTAAATACTGCCACTGCTTTATTATTATTTCCTATGTATGGGAAGCATTTTAAAATAACTTGAGTACAAAAATAAATCTATTGATCCTTAATAAACTTCATTTTCTTATAAAAATAAAGTAAACATAGTATGATACAGATTTTCTTTCTTATTAAAACATTTTTATTAAAACCGAGAATGTTTACTTTACATTAAAAAAGTGCCATTAGACTTATGTAATTGATTTATTAATATAACTATGTAATATTAATAAGGTTACCTGTAAGCATTTGCTTCCTTTACTTGTCTGGCAAATCTGCCATTAAGAGATTCAAACTTTTTTTTTTTCTTGTGTGTCTCTGTACAGAGTTGTATTGAGAACAGACTGACTTTTGCAGATCACTGCTTATATGCAGACAGTTCAATAAAATAACCCACCTGTACTTCCATTCACAGTTTGCTTGTGTTTATCAAGCCACACCTGGTCAGCTACCCTTTTTTAGATCTCACAATATGAGGGCGCTGAGCACCCACGAAGTCGCACCTGTGAATGCATACGGGCGTGCGTTGTGTTGCATTAACACACGGCTGGAGGCACAAAACTTTATTTAGCATTGTCATTTTCAGAAAGGAGCGTGGGTATATAAACCAAGTGAAGTTACAAAATCTTTTTTTAAGAAAAAGGGGTACAGAATTTAATTCTCTAGCTAGGCCAGCCTATCTACCCCCACCTAGCACAATGCAAAGCATGACAAAAAACATGTACATTTAATGATGAAAAATATTAATATTGTTATATTATACTGTATATTTCTTAAGATTTGCCGAGCCATCTCATCATTTTTTTTTCTTTAACTGTTTTTAATTACCAGTAGTGAAAAACAACTCAAAATACTGAATTTCTATATAAACAATAATATACTTCCATCAGGTACCTGCTGCATTTGATAAGTAATGTGGTGCTGTAGACACCTCTCTCTCTCTCTCTCTCTCTCTCTCTCTCTCTCTCTCTGCAGTCTGTCTGCATTTTGATTGTGAATGTGAGTCTAGTGCTTTCCTCATTGAAGACGGCATTATGGCTCTCTTCGTGTTCATTTTTGCACATTTTTTCACATTGAATTTGGTCAGATCTTTTCGTGGGTTGTAGTAGTATATAGAGGTAGTCTGAGAGAAAAAATGACTCCAAACTTTGGTGCTTCTTTCATTTGTTTGGTGTGCCAGGCAATCAAACATACAATCTTCAGGTGTGAAATTCTCCCCCTCCCCTCCCACCTAGTTAACACAACCCAATTAAAGGGATAATTAAGGTCAGTTGTTTGAATACTTTGGCCAACAATCAGGCCTGATTTGGGCCAGCCCTGCCCAATATAAATCTGACTAACTTTGGCCCTTACCATCAGAGTGAGGTGGTCAGCACACCGGTTCTAGAATAGGGCTTCTCAAAGTCGGTCCTGGGGACCCCCTGCTGGTTTTCATTCCAACCGAGCTCTCAATTACTTAACTAGACCCTTAAACTAATAATTTGAACTCTGTGTTTCTAAAAGTTGCCCGCTCAAGCAGGATTCAGACACCCTGTTTTCTTGAAAAAAAAAAAACTTGCAAATGTTGCTGAATTTGTCACTCAAGGTTGTTTTAAAAAAAAATCAATTTTTGTCTGCTTGTTACATTTCTTATCGGTTCAATACAATAGCTTATAGGTCTTTATAGAATTCTATAGAAATGATATATAAGTATTCTACAGGTAACCTATAGGTTATTTTCATAAGGGGACTTACAGAGGTAACAAGTTATTACAGTATAGCTAAAGGGGCGTTCACACCGGACTCTGCGCGCATGCCGCTCTGCAGTCGCCGCAGGGGAGGTCGGGGGGAGGTCACGTCACAGCTGCATTTACAAGCAACAAACAGTAAATGGCAGCGTGAAGGAAAAGCAAAAAAAAAATATTTCAAGTAATGAGGAGCGAAGCATCTTTTATAAAACCTAATTTTAACCCCCCCCCCCCCCCACACACACTATCAAAATCTCCCCAAAATTACCCAAAATATCAGGCAGTTGTACTGTTTAAAATAAAATAAAAACATGTTGCTTTTAAAAATTTTGATTTTTTTTTCTTTCTTTGTGAGTTTTGTCTGGTTTGCTGCGTACAGGCAAAGAGAGTGTAAGTTAAAGGCATCATTATACATTGATATTATTGAGCGTTATCCTGTACACATGATTAAAAAATGCAACTACTGCCATCCTGTCATATCAAACTTTTAGGGGGGAAACTGTAAACACGGCAACAATCAATGGTACTGTGCACCTGCCAACACAATACCTGGAACAACGAACAGCAAAAAAAAAAAAAAAACTGCGATGGCCCTGCTCTACCGGAGAAAGAAAAAAATGTAAGTGGGTCCATGACATCCTCAAGAAAAGAAATACATACAGCGAATATCATCGGCGGATACAGGAGCTCCGGTTTGATGAAGGCAGATTTCAAACCTACTTAATGTTGTATTATACAGCTCTGGAAAATCTGAAATCAGAAACAAAGCTTTTCTCCCATTTAATTTTTTTAATTGTTTTTATTTCTTCGTCGCAAAGGAGCCTCCTACTTCCCCTTGATTGGCTGCTGGTAGTTTACGTCACGGTGCGGCGAAAGCTGAAAATATTTTATCTCCTGCGCGTCGCTCTGCGGTGCTGCTTGAGTTCGCTTCCCCTGGCCGCCTTCATTGTAAACAATTGCTTTTGTCACATCTGGTGTGAACAGCCCTTATGAGATTACAGCTCAGAAAAAAAAAAAAAAAAAAACAATACAGCTTTTTTGCTCTGTGATTTTGTTAGCTTCTGTTTGCAGTTTTTTGTCAAATGAAATGATTTGTGCAGTTATTGTGCACAGTGTGTTTGTTTCTGTAAGTTGTATGCATGTGTGCTTTGTACATGGGTGTAAAGATGATCCATTTTCTGCTGCGTGTGGTCTTTGTTATAGGAGAGGGGCATAATAACCTCCAGATCTTCCAGGGTTCAAAAAATGATCTGTCTAATTCCTCTGCACTGTTCTTCTGTTGCTCTTTTCAAGGTCCAGTTTGAAAAGGAAGATTGAACAGGAAGGCTGATGTTTCATACCCTTGTCTTGCCCCTGATTCTACCTGAAACTCAACTCTGAGGTATTTCCAGCAGTGCATGTGAAGTTTTTGTAGAACCATTTGGCGATTCTGATGATGATCTCTAGTATAGCTGAATCCGTGGAGACTGTTGAAGGCCCTGTTAAAATCAATGACACAGATATACAAGCTAGGCTGACTTTTTTTCATTGTTCAATATGAGGTAGTAGAGCAAACACAAAACGGTAGGGTAGAGTAGAAATCCAAGGAGGTTATGATGAGATTGTATCATGCACTGGTGAGACCGCACTTAGAGTTCTATGTTCAATTATTGTCCCAAAAACATTACAAAAAGAACCGTTTGGGCTTAGAGATGGTCCGTATAAGAGCAAACAGACTGAGGAATTAGATATGAAGGGAGATTGAAGGAGCCAAATCTATTTAGCCTAGAGCAAAGAAGACTGAGTGGATGGCTTGACTGAAATCTTAAAAGTAGCTGACAAAGTTAACCCCAGTCAATTACTTTAGGTGCAGCAAAAAAAAACAGGAAAAGAGGACACCGTTGGAAATGAAGTGGAGACAGAGGGTCGTAGGCACAGAATGTGATGATATGGAATGGGTTGCCTAGCCATGTTGATGGCGAATCATTAGGATCCTTTAAGAACCGACTTGTCAAGGTTTTGAGGTTAATTAATGATGGGTGGAATGTCTCCTCTTGTTTGTAAATTTTGTTATGGTCTTCTGAGTAAGTTTGTTTTTTTGTTTTTTGCAGAACACATCATGATGGAAGGTGATTCCAGACCTTGTCTTGACATTTTATGTGAAAATGAATGTGTAAATGCAGAAAAGGATACCAAAGCCTGTAAATCAGAAGAAGAATACTTTTACAGAGGGGGAAAAGTCTCATGGGTAAACTTTCACCTGTCTGAGATGCCAGGATCCCAACCTTTTATCAAAAGGGATAAGTATGAAGATCTGAAAAACCTAACTGAGAAACAAAGCAATCTTTCCAGATGTTTAGGGTGCGTGAATTTATTTCATTATCCAGGTTGTGGTGGAACAACTTTAGCAAAGCATGTTTTGTGGGATTTGAGGAAAACATTCAAGTGTGCCGTGCTTAGCAATAACCTCGCTAAGGCAGTTACCATTGCTGGTCAGGTGACAGACTTATACATGAAGGGCGAAAGGAAACAGACTGTACTCCTTTTAGTAGATGATTTGGAAGAATATGAAAATATTTACGAACTACGAAAGTGCATCCTGGATGAAATCGAACAAAAAAACATGAATCCTAAAAGCCCAGTGGTTATAATATTAAGCTGCATAAGATCTGAGAATCCTCCAGAAAGCATGAACACAGAGAGTGTGTGCATAACCAACAAACTGTCAGAGAAAGAGCAATCCTTATTTGAGAAAAAATTACAGGCAATACAAGAATCTCATGCAAATCACGAAACGTTCTATGGTTTTCTGATCATGAAAAATAATTTTCAAGAAAGCTATGTTAAAGATGCCGTCCATAAAACATTCAAAGACCTACAAGTCAGCAGTAAAAAAGCAAAGCTAATTTCCTTTCTAGCCTTGTTGAATTCTTATGTATCCAATTCTTCGCTGTTGGGGTCTGTTTGTGAGAGTTTTTTACGATCTAAAGATCCACTGCATGGTAATAAACCTTTGGAAGAACAGATGAATCCTTATTCTGGTCTTTTAATTTGTTTTACAAATTCAGAGAAGACAAAGAGAGTTCGCTTGGCTCATAAAATGATTGCCACTCAGTGTTGTGAAGAGCTGAAAACAAAACAACGAAGCAGAAGCAAGATTACAAAAGACTTGCTCTCATCTTTGTTTGTGAAGGAAATGGATGCTGATAATTTGCTTATGCGTGACATCCAAGAAATGCTGATCAGAAGGCAAATAAGTACCAAGTTTTCTCAATTGATTGAGTACATACAGGGGGTTGAGAGAAACAATTACCAATGTATTGAGATTTTGACCACAGCAGCAGAGTTGTTTGAAAAGAATGCAGTTATTCCTCAAGCTCTGGCAAGGTTTTATTATATCATAGAGAAAAACTTTCCAAAGGCAATCGAATGGGCAGAAAGGGCTAAAAAGAGAGCCGGATATAATTCATTTGTTGCTGACACTTTGGGACAGATCTACAAAAATCAAATGCGCTCTAAATGTAAACCAGATCTTAGTCCTGATGAGTTGGATGAATTTCTCCAAGTGGCGGAAAAAGCTATTGGTGCATTTCAGGAAGAACAAGATTTAGCTAATAAAGAAAGTCCAGCTGACTTAGAAAATCAGTGGACTAGAAAAAGGCCAATGATTTATAATACCAGTGGGCTCTTTGGTGAGCTGGAAGTTGCTGGGTGTGTCTTTGACACTCTGTCCATGTTGTACCCACTCAAAGAGGAAATGAAGAAATTCTTAAAAAATGATTTGCAAATTGACAGCATCTGTATAAAAGATTGTAACAAACGGTTCATTAGAGTACTTAAGAGAAGGCCTTTTCTTTCCACACTAAAAGGCCGTGTTAAAAAGGTCTTTGTTTTCTATGAGACCTATCTCACTTACTCCAAACCAAACCAGATGAAAGATGAGAAAGATTATATTACCAAAAAAGTGTCTGACTGTTTTCTGAAGTATACAAGTTCAGAATGTAGTGGTCATGTAAAAACCAAAGCTGAGGACGAAAGAAAATACTTAGAGACACAAAGAGCTGCAAGTTTTCCAGGGCTCCTTCACTGCCTCTGTGAGAGAAGAGACCCTGACACAATGGAGAACATTTACCAGAGTTGGCAATGCATTTACAATTCAAGCACAAAAACTAAAGAAGATGAATTAAACTTTATCTTGGCGAACTTTGTCCTTAACTGCATCAACCCAGAGTCTGAGAATATTACAGATCCCACAGTCCTGGAAGTTATCCTGAAAGATGTACTGAAAGATGAAGAGGAAGATAAACCTAAACCTTCAGCAGAGATGTATTTCCTAGCTTTGCTGCTGCTGTGGCCACAAGAAGGTACCGAGTCATACGTGAAAAAAATCTGGAAAGGTTTTGGAAACCACTATGAAAACTATCTTCGTTCAAGACTTATTGTACCTCATTTCTTCCTTGGACAGTCCTCAGGACTAAACAGAATTGTTCACAAATCTAAAATCGATACCTGCTTTGCTCATTTTTCTGTACCAATAAATCAACTTTGGCAGAGTGGAGAAGTGTGGAAAAATGACAATGTCAAGAGTCTACTGCGTCGTGTAGATGGCAGAACCGAGGGGCATAAGGTGTTTGCTCAGTGCGGCAATGTAAAAATCAGAGTGCAGCCTGCTAACAGAGAAGACATAAGAAGAGACAACAAAGTCTCTTTTTTTCTTGGGTTTACCATTAAAGGGCCAGTAGCATACGATATTCAATACTAATGGGGAACCCCTGTAGAGAGTAAGTGAAATTGTTCATGACAGAAAAGGCTTCAGTTGTTAGCTTCACACAGTGCTGACATTAGGGGGGCCTAGCCTTGAGATCAATTCTTATTCGTTATTGAGCTATTTACAAAGAAGAAGTTTATTTATATATTTTTATGAATTTCAGTTTGTAAAATAAAATGAAATAAGTTATACCAATGTTCAATATGGTTGTGCTGAATAACTGAAGCAAACTTATTGAGGGCACTTTTTGTATCAGGAGTTACCTCATTCCTGAATAGGGTTTGGGATATTAATTTGACGTGTGTTCATATAATGTGAGTCTTGAAATGCAGACATGCGTTTGTTATTTATAGATGTTTTTTGTATTTGATAACCTAACATTAATTTAAAAAACTTTGATGCCTCTGATTAATTTGTTTGTGTGAATCATTTCAATCTATAAACTTCAGTATTGAGCAATTTTATGTGTTCCAATATTAACTAAATCAAGTTATTAATTAAATTGATGTCTTGTTACATAGTTGATTTATTAAATGTTTTAGATATCATGTTTTATTAAACTATCTTATTAAACAGTCATCATAAAATATTGTTAGAATATGTTTTGTTGGATAATAAAAAAAATTCAAAATCAGCTACACTGCGTTTTTTTTGGGGGGGGGGGCTTTTTATAGAAATGTTTTCAACCAACTTTTGTATTTGATTACATAACATTAATTTGAAAATTCAATTGATACATATGATTATTTCATTTTTGTGAATAATTTGAATCCGTTAACAATAAGTATTGAACAATTTGATATATGTTTCAATATGAACTAAACATATTAATTAAAGTCTTGTTACAGAATTGTTTGGATATCCTCATGTTTGATTAAACGGTCTTGTTCACAGTCATCATAAAATATTGTTAGAATATGTTTTGTTGGATAATAAATAATAATGTTTTTGACTAATCTGAATTCAGCTCCACTTCACAGATGAGCATCAGTGCTCAGTAAATCCTAGTGGGTGTTAAGCCATTTTAATTTTTATTGTGATTTTAAACTTTTTCAAATGTTATAAATACACAAACAAGTAAATCTTAGTGCCGGTGTCTTAGGAAATAAGTTGATCAAGCTCTAGAATTTAAAGAAGAGATTCCATTGTTTCTAATATCTACGAGCTTAGGCTGGGAAATAAGAGGATTGAGCCCAGCAAATAAGTTGATCGGATAGCTTAACAAACAATAAATAAATTCAAATGTATTTTGTAAGTATAATTTATGTTAATAAGTGGATTGGATATATTCGACAGTATGATGTTAGATAAGGGAATGTGAATATCACTGTAGATCAGATATATTAGTCTAACAAAAAATAAATAATTTTAAATGAATTTTGTAAATATAATTGATATTAATTAGTGGATTGGATATTTTCGACAGTATGCTGTAATATTTATTATCAACAAATACATCATTTAAAATGAAATGTGTAAGTAGCCTGTGATATTAATGTGTGTTTCTGTTTGTGTAACAAACGTTAACTAGCAAAATGTGTTACATATTTAACGTTATTTTGCATTTCTGGAAGTGTTCTTGTTTTGGGAAGCACTGCTGCATGGACAGGTATGGAATCATTTGAGCTCTATGCTGTGATTACTAACTCGGCCACAGTGCACATCAATCACATAATGCAATTGAGAAATGTTGCTTACACAGTATTATCATTTCTTTGTATTGTGCGCTTTGTTGTTTCATTTATTTACAGTACTTTGTATAATTAGGACAGAAGGAGACTGGTTATCATCATGTATTTCAATTACAAGTTTGGGAAGAAGCAATGCATTAATTAGCTAAAAACTAAAGAGTTAACCTCTTTGCATATGTTTTTCATTTCTGCATTTGTCTGATCTACAGAGGATTTGGCAGGGTTCTTTTATCACATAGTACAAATCCTCTACCTTGGTAATACTATATATTACTGCAAGGGATACCATGTATGTTAATGCATTGCGTGCAAACAGGAGAGATTTTTTTAAATTCCCATCCTGAGAACATAACACAATTCCTTTCTAAAGCAACCTTTGCTCTGGCTATTTGTGGTTAATTTTCTTCACCCTATCCTAATTTAAAAACCACAACCCTAAACCTAGAACCTTTTTTAAATAAGCATAATTGTATGTGTAACAATAAATGTTAATGCTTAAGACATGCAAACAAAACAATGTACCGGAGATGCTGTTTTATTTTATCTGGCAGAGGCAGGGCTGTGTTCTGGAGATGCTGTTTTATTTTTAAGGGCTGTGTTCAGAGGCAGGGCTGTGTTCTGGAGATTTTAACTGGCAGAGGCAGGGCTGTGTTCTGGAGATGCTGTTTTATTTTAACTGGCAGAGGCAGGGCTGTGTTCTGGAGATGCTGTTTTATTTTAACTGGCAGAGGCAGGGCTGTGTTCTGGAGATGCTGTTTTATTTTAACTGGCAGAGGCAGGGCTGTGTTCTGGAGATGCTGTTTTATTTTAACTGGCAGAGGCAGGGCTGTGTTCTGGAGATGCTGTTTTATTTTAACTGGCAGAGGCAGGGCTGTGTTCTGGAGATGCTGTTTTATTTTAACTAGGCAGGGCTGTGTTCTGATGCTGTTTTATTTTAACTGGCAGAGGCAGGGCTGTGTTCTGGAGATGCTGTTTTATTTTAACTGGCAGAGGCAGGGCTGTGTTCTGGAGATGCTGTTTTATTTTAACTGGCAGAGGCAGGGCTGTGTTCTGGAGATGCTGTTTTATTTTAACTGGGAGGCAGGGCTGTGTTCTGGAGATGCTGTTTTATTTTAACTGGCAGAGGCAGGGCTGTGTTCTGGAGATGCTGTTTTATTTTAACTGGCAGAGGCAGGGCTGTGTTCTGGAGATGCTGTTTTATTTTAACTGGCAGAGGCAGGGCTGTGTTCTGGAGATGCTGTTTTATTTTAACTGGCAGAGGCAGGGCTGTGTTCTGGAGATGCTGTTTTATTTTAACTGGCAGAGGCAGGGCTGTGTTCTGGAGATGCTGTTTTATTTTAACTGGCAGAGGCAGGGCTGTGTTCTGGAGATGCTGTTTTATTTTAACTGGCAGAGGCAGGGCTGTGTTCTGGAGATGCTGTTTTATTTTAACTGGCAGAGGCAGGGCTGTGTTCTGGAGATGCTGTTTTATTTTAACTGGCAGAGGCAGGGCTGTGTTCTGGAGATGCTGTTTTATTTTAACTGGCAGAGGCAGGGCTGTGTTCTGGAGATGCTGTTTTATTTTAACTGGCAGAGGCAGGGCTGTGTTCTGGAGATGCTGTTTTATTTTAACTGGCAGAGGCAGGGCTGTGTTCTGGAGATGCTGTTTTATTTTAACTGGCAGAGGCAGGGCTGTGTTCTGGAGATGCTGTTTTATTTTAACTGGCAGGGCTGTGTTCTGGAGGCAGGGCTGTGTTCTGGAGATGCTGTTTTATTTTAACTGGCAGAGGCAGGGCTGTGTTCTGGAGATGCTGTTTTATTTTAACTGGCAGAGGCAGGGCTGTGTTCTGGAGATGCTGTTTTATTTTAACTGGCAGAGGCAGGGCTGTGTTCTGGAGATGCTGTTTTATTTTAACTGGCAGAGGCAGGGCTGTGTTCTGGAGATGCTGTTTTATTTTAACTGGCAGAGGCAGGGCTGTGTTCTGGAGATGCTGTTTTATTTTAACTGGCAGAGGCAGGGCTGTGTTCTGGAGATGCTGTTTTATTTTAACTGGCAGAGGCAGGGCTGTGTTCTGGAGATGCTGTTTTATTTTAACTGGCTGGCAGGGCTGTGTTCTGGAGGCTAGGGCTGGCAGTGTTCTGGAGATGCTGTTTTATTTTAACTGGGAGCATGTTCTGGAGATGCTGTTTTATTTTAACTGGCAGAGGCAGGGCTGTGTTCAGATGCTGTTTTATTTTAACTGGCAGAGGCAGGGCTGTGTTCTGGAGATGCTGTTTTATTTTAACTGGCAGAGGCAGGGCTGTGTTCTGGAGATGCTGTTTTATTTTAACTGGCAGAGGCAGGGCTGTGTTCTGGAGATGCTGTTTTATTTTAACTGGCAGAGGCAGGGCTGTGTTCTGGAGATGCTGTTTTATTTTAACTGGCAGAGGCAGGGCTGTGTTCTGGAGATGCTGTTTTATTTTAACTGGCAGAGGCAGGGCTGTGTTCTGGAGATGCTGTTTTATTTTAACTGGCAGAGGCAGGGCTGTGTTCTGGAGATGCTGTTTTATTTTAACTGGCAGAGGCAGGGCTGTGTTCTGGAGATGCTGTTTTATTTTAACTGGCAGAGGCAGGGCTGTGTTCTGGAGGTATATTAATATTAAAATGTAAAAATAAGACCTTGTCATATGGATGCAGCATGTCATTAGATAATATTACTGAAACATTTTAATTTTGACCAAAGATTGATAACATTTTGACGTGTAAAATCATTTAATATATAAATAAATCTCTGCGATCACACATCAACTACATCTGATTGACAGTGATGTTATAGAACTATAAAAAGACAGGGGTATTAAACAATTTACCATATAAAGAGTCGTCAATCACACATTTTAAAGTTCATATGAAAACACAGTGGCATGAACACACCAACATAAACAGTCTTGCAAATAAAACGGTCAGATAAAAATACAAAGCCTTGCAGTGAATCAAGACTTTAATCAAACTGTTGCCCCGCCTAGTTTTGCATTCCTGCGCTTACACGATCAACTTATTTCATGGTCAACTTATTTCCTACGACACTGGCACTGGTGTCACAAAGGATGCCTATAGCCTGTGCTTCTCCATCAGGGTTCTTGTGTAGTACCAGAGTAACATCAGAAAGTGATATATCATCGGAATGCAGTATGTCTACAAAAAGGTGACCCGTGTCACGTCAGAAAATGGTAGGCTGTCAGGTTTTGGTATGTACAATGAATTAGAATGAACCTCGCTGCTAATTTGTAAATAAAAGTGATTGAATTAAAAAGTACGAGCAACACACTTTAGCCTTAGGTCTTTATTGTTTTATTTACTAGTGGTGAGCTAGCATGCGTCTTAAGGTTTGAAAATGACTCATCTCATCCTGCAGATATTACAACTGGATTTAATACTTTGTATATATTGTGACAGAGATCGAATTATTGTTGGTGTTATATCCCCCCCCCCCCTCCAATGACCTTTGAGGATGCTGTGTAAAGGGAACAGAGTACCCTGGACAAGTTGGCCTGACAATTCATTCCCAGGGTTCGGCGGAAGTAGGCCATCTAGAAAGCGGGCGGAACTATGGTACACTAAACCATTGGCCTGGAAGGCTAACACCATGGCATCCGCGGATTGGAGGAGCGGATGCTCTTGTTGACCAAGGGGTCATGGGTGATGTTATAAAAAGGGGATGAAGTGATGTAGTCTGTTCCTTGTAATGGCTATGCTATATGACTGAAAGGACCCAAGCAGAATTTTGTCTGTCTAAAGTTTACTGTTTGTCTTGTTTGTTAGACTAGATGGCTAACACGATCTGGAGCTGTCGCCCAGGGCCAGCACAAAACCCGGACAACAGAGCACTAACTGTTCACAAATAAATTGTACTTTTACCACTTGCACTGCAGTACTGGGAGAGGTGACCGTGTTTGTGTTTGGTGTTTGGACTTTGTGTATACTGCCTTCACAGAGGGTAGTTTCTCATACTCTCAGAAAACTGAAATGAGGAATCCGGCTTTTCGACCCTGACCTCTCCTTTGAGCCACATATTCGGAATATAATTAAAGTATCTTTCTTTCACATTAGAAATATTGCCAAAGTGAGGCGCTTTCTTTTACAGCACGTTGCTGAGAGACTGATGCATGCCTTTATATCTTCTAGGATTGATTACTGCAATGCCCTGTTCTCTGGAATTCCAAATTGTGCTCTGTCACGATTGCAGCTTGTACAAAATACTGCAGCCAGGGTGTTAACCAAAACAACATTTTTTTAGCACATTACCCCAGTGTTAGCAGCCCTCCACTGGCTCTAGGTGAGGTCCAGGATTGACTTTAAGGTCCTTCTTATTGCCTATAAAGCCCTAAACGGTTTGGCTCCGACCTTTTTGAAGGATCTTTTAGTCCCTTTATACCCCTGGCCGGCCACTCCGATCCCAAGATGCAGGGCTGCTATCTGTCCCAAGGATTTTAAAGCAAAGGACGGGTGGTAGAGCATTCAGTCATAGGGTACCTGAACTCTGGAGTGCTCTACCATGCACAGCGAGAGAAGCACCTGCATTAGCCATTTTTAAAAATAATTTGAAAACATACTTTTATAATAGGGCTTTTATATCTTTATAATTATATATATATATATATATATATATATATATATATATATATATATATATATATATATATATATTTTTTATCCCTATTTCTTCGGTTTGAGGGCTTCGTATTTTTCGTTATTTGCTAGAATTTAAAAATGTTCTTTTCTCTTCCTGTTTTTATTGTTTATATTTTTTTTTTATTGTACTACATGTACTTCCAAACGTTCTTTTCTTTGTTACAAGCACCTTGGGAAGGCTCGCCATGAAAGGTGCTTTATAAATAAAGTTTGATTTGATTACTGCTGTGTATTGCTGTGTACTGCCAGTCCTCCTATTGGTTTTCTGTTTGGTCATCAGACCCCTGGAATACAATAAACAGAGCTCATTTTCACCCGTGCTTTGTTGTCTTTTCATTGCTGGATTACCACACTGCACCTGCATGTACCACTTAGCACTTTGCCACACTGACAACTTTTTTTACACTTAAGCTTCATTGCTCTGATAACTCTCTCCTTGTTGGTTCAACTCTTTTTCTTTAGTGAGTATATAAGCTTATTGTTTCATTGAATATAACACCAGTCCTTAGTTTAGGCACAAACTCAGAGGGATTGTCCATAAAAATATACTACCTACAACTCAACTTGATAGTATTAATTAAACTTGCACCAACCCAAGAAGCTCAAGCTCAAGAGCTACTCAGCTTAATACATTAACTTGTGTTGTCAAGACAATATACTGAGGCAACCTTGGCAGGTTGACTAACTAACCAGTACAAAAATACCTGCATTTATACATTCAGATTTGACCATCCTTAAGCAGATCTTGTGATTTGGTTAAAAGTGTTAGGATATCAATAACACCAACTTACAGCCCACTCTCTGTTGGAAAGGGACACCCTGTGAATAAATGGGAGTTCGAAATTCAAGTGTCGGTCCCTTTCCCGCGAGCCATGCACTGTTATTTTCACACTGATAATCACATTAGTGATATAAATACCGGGAAACTGTATACAGACCAGGGACAATACTGCATACACTATGGTTTGGCCCCCAAAAACCACACATGGATACTTACTTTGCCCCTTTTGTGTCTGAACTTGTGAAATTTGATATGGAAGTGGTGACTTGGCAAGGCACAGATGGCCAGCAGCATGCTTCTAAAGTTCATGCACGGGTATGTGTATTTGATACTGTGGCACGATCAATGTCACAAAAGTTCAGTGGTGCCTATGTTTGCAGCCTCTGCTTGTCAGAAAGCAGAGTAGTTAGTAAGGGAAAAAGGAATAAATAATAATAATTAGAAAAACACACACACATTACTTAAACAGTTGTAGCAACACATGGGAACATGAAACACAGAAAAACAGAAAAACAGTCTTTGTTACCCTTAAGAGAGTATTGTTTTGTATTACAATGAACAAAAATATAAACGCGTCACGTAAAGTGTTGCACCCATGTTTCATGAGCTGAAATAAAAGATCCCAGAAATTTTCCATATGCACAAAAAGCTTATTTCTCTCAAATTTTGGGTACAAATTTGTTTACATCCCTGTTTGTGAGCATTTCTCCTTGCCAAGATAATCCATCCATCTGACAGGTGTGGCATATCAGGAAGCTGATTAAACAGCATAATCATTACACAGGTGCACCTTGTGTTGGGGACAATAAAAGGCCACTCTAAAATGTGCAGTTTTGTCACACAACACAATGCCACAGATGTCTCAAGTTTTCAGGGACCGTGCAATTGGCATGCTGACTGCAGGAATGTCCTCCAGACCTGTTGCCAGAGAATTGAATGTTCATTTCTCTACCATAAGCCGCCTCCAACGTTGTTTTAGAGAATTTGGCAGTACGTCCAACTGGCCTCACAACCGCAGACCACGTGTAACCACGCCAGCCCAGGACCTCCACATCCGGCTTCTTCAGCTGTGGGATTGTCTGAGACCAGCCACCCGGACCGCTGATGAAACTCTGGGTTTGCACAACTGAAGAATTTCTGCACAAACTGTCAGAAACCGTCTCGGGGAAGCTCATCTGCATGCTCGTCGTCCTCACCAGGGTCTTGACCTGACTGCAGTTCGGCGTCGTAACCGACTTCAGTGGGCAAATGCTCACTTTCGATGGCCACTGGCACTCTGGAGTAGTGTGCTCTTCACGGTTGAATCCCGGTTCAACTGTACCGGGCAGATGGCAGACAGCGTGTATGGCGTCGTGTGGGCGACTGGTTTGCTGATTTTAACATTGTGAACAGAGTGCCCCATGGTGGCGGTGGGATTATGGTATGGGCAGGCATAAGCTATGGAGAACGAACACAATTGCATTTTATCGATGGCAGTTTGAATGCACAGAGATACCGTGATGAGATCCTGAGGTCCATTGTCGTGCCGTGCATCCGCCGCCATCACCTCATGTTTCAGCATGATAATGCACGGCCCCATGTCGCAAGGATCTGTACACAATTCCTGGAAGCTGAAAACGTCCCAGTTCTTCCATGGCCTGCATACTCACCAAACATGTCACCTATTGAGCATGTTTGGGATGCTCTGGATCGACGTGTACGACAGCGTGTTCCAGTTCCCGCCAATATCCAGCAACTTCACACAGCCATTGAAGAGGAGTAGGACAACATTCCACAGACAACAATCAACAGTCTGATCAACTCTATGCGAAGGAGATGTGTCGCGCTGCATGAGGCAAATGGTGTCACACCAGATACTAACTGGTTTTCTGATTTTTTAAGTTATCTGTGACCAACAGATGCATATCTGTATTCTCAGTCATGTGAAATCCATAGATTAGGGCCTAATGAATTTATTTCAATTGACTGATTTCCCTGTATGAACTGTAACTCTGTAAAAGCTTTGAAATTGTTGCATGTTGCGTTTATATTTTTGTTCAGTGTATATGCATAATTTCAACAGTTGTAATTCTGGTGTTGTGCTCTTTTCAGCCTGTATTATAGTGTCAATGTTTATTATAGTGTAATTATATATCATAGTGTAAATGTGATATGTTGCTGATAGGACTCGGTTTCCTCCTGTATGCATCTGTTGCCTAAATAGCTGTTTTCAATTAATTAAGCATGTTATGAATGTATAAAATAAGTGTCCACTGCAAAATGTCAGTGTATGAAATATCTTATTAAAACTTCTAAGGTCTTAATAAAGATTCAAATATTACATTTCCAAAACTCTACTGTTTATGTGTCTCATATTGCACACTGACATTTTTGAGGATTTTTATTTCTCTCTGTTATAAATGAGTTGGATTATGAAAATTATTGTGACCTTCTAATTATCCTGGCATTAAAATGTATCTCTTCCTTATCAAAACTTTAAAACTTATATGACAAGGAATACGACAGTGTTGTCCTAGTCAAACGGATGGGTTTAAACACACTGTAGTGCTATTTTTTTCATTTCTACTTTACTTTAACTACATTCTACTGGCATTTAGTATAGTGTGTGCCACGTGCAGTATAATAAATGAAGATAGTAATTTAAGACATGTGTAAAATGTGTACAATAGTAAATATGGTGTTCGTGTAATTTTACATAGAATTTGCAATGGTGGGAAGTACTGTTGTAATTGACAGTTTTCTAAGGTGGGAACACTGTGTACTATAGTAAACATGGTCCTGTAATAATGTAACAGGGTTCACTATGGTGGGTACCTTGTTTACCATAATAAACAAGGTCCTGAGGTAATGTAACATATAAAAGTACCACAGATTTGATCATTATCATAGAAGCTACCATAGTATACCATGGTATACATTAGTAAATACTACAGTAAACTATGGGAGGGAACGTGCCTAGGCCAAGGAGGGGCACCTATGCCTCCACACCGGTGGTGGGGAAGGGGAGGGTGACCCAGGGGTATGGGGGTGCTCCCTGGTCACAGTGGCAAGTGGGGTTCCACAGGCCCTTTGAGGAGGACCCTGGACCATGTACCTCATTCTCCCCTGCCCCGAGGAGAGAGAATCCGCTGTAGAGAGGACTGCACTTCGTTCTTTTGGAGAACTTCCGGCAGGGAGAGCAGTCCAACTCACCTGCCAGAGCCCTGGCCGCGTGGTCTGGCCCTAGACACCTGGCGCAAGAAGTGTGCCCATCCTGCTTGGGGAGCTTGGCCGCACACTGGTCGCACTGGTGGAACCCAGCGAAGGACCCTGCAGAGCGCACTGACATGGTGCGGGGCGTCGGTGCCAAGCTGTCTGCATCGGTGTCGAGGTGGACGCACTCGGTCCCCAGTCAATTGGTGTCGGGGTCGGCGCCGAGGAAGAGTGCGGTCGATCAGCGCTAGGAGAGCCTGAGGGTTGAGAGGGGCACATAGACCCGAGCTGGATGGTAGCTGAGGCAGAGTCAATCGGCGTAGTGGACCCGCAGGGTCACCCTACAGCACCACAACAGCTCTAGCAACGGTAATTACACTACACGAGGCAGTGAAAGAGAATATAAGCTGATCGCCAAGACAGGGTCAAAACCAGTCAGTAATCAGTAGAAACTACCGACGAGACACTAAGGCAATAAGCAACCCCAAAAAACTTGATTCATTGTAGCTTACCGTTCGTACTTCAATTTGTAGGTCGAAACCGTAGAAATGAGCCAATTTTTGGTACAAGGAAAGCACAAGGCAATCTGTGTCCTGTCTCAGTGAGGTGAGAGAGAACATGATGATATGCTACTGTGAGCACGTCCTTCTTCAGCAGGAGGTGGGAGGGACTTCCTCCTCACAGCAGGGCCCTGGCAGCTTTATTTATATATGCTCAGTGATTGACGGTCAGAGAGGCTCTTCCCATTCGGTAATGGTTGTCATTCCACTTGAACGCGAACCGCGTCACTCATGGGATACTGAGGTAAATGCTTAGCAAACCAAACTAGTTATTCATAAAATCAAGATAAAACTATTATAATTTTTTTTTTAAATGTTGTTTAACATACCCATATTCTAATGCATTTGAGCCCTCAGGAGCCTTCTCGCCTTCGGCTCGGGCATGTAACTGCACGAAGTGGGCATTACCACACGATTAAGACCTCTCCTTCGGGCTCAAATGCTTAATTTAAATCTCAAACCAGGAATTTAAATTGTAGTCACAACCTTTACCATATATAAAACACAGTTCGTGCAACAACTCTAGGATCAAATGTTAAAAATGAGAAATTCTGTTTCGAAACTGCTTGTAGATTCCCGTTACCCTTCTAAACTACCAATGCATCCTCCGCAGCTAAACGCTCTGTTTGTTGATTGGTTAGTTTATAGTTCAACACGGTCTCTGGTTGGGCATCAACATGATGTCATAATTAAAGTAAGCAGACACTGCGCATGCGGCTCTGCGTTAACGATCAGAATCCTGTCCTGCGCGAGAGTCAGTCAGTGTACCAAACGAGTAGCGGGATGCAGCTGGGCCGAGGAGTGCAGTAACAAGTACAATATTTTCTAAACAAACGTGCTTGAGTAAAAGTACAAGTATCCCAAAAATAAAGTAGCACTTATTTATTTACATATCCCGAAAACAAACTTATTAGTTTTGTTTATTTTTTCATCAAACAAAAAAACTGTCTTGGACCATTTGTAAACATTCATTTACTGGCAGAGAGCGTGTGGGCGTGTTGCTCAAGGGCTGTTGCTCGGGTAACGGTGCAGGAATTGCACTTTGATCTGTACCTTAGACAGGCTACTTCAGGCTAGATAGCTTATCAGACACATGGAAACTTCTTCCACAGGTTGTGTAAATCTTCAGAATACACTCTTATCTAAACTCAGTTGTATTGAATCGGTTTAAAAAGATGTTTCTGTTTATTCGTAAAAGAGTTCACGAAGACAGTGCAGGTGAAAGAGAAAGCAGGTAAGCAGAATATAAATCAGTGTGTTTAAAGTTACAATATGGAACAGCTCGCTTAAACAAGACGTAGCGCGGTTCCTAAAAATCTAGCGTTACACGCCCCCGACGTGCTGCTACAGCTGTTTAAATAACGCACCTGTAGCTTTTCATTGTTAACATCCTGACAACTTTTTTACACTTATAACTTTAAAGTATGTTTGAAAGCTTTTGAAGAATGGCCTCTCTAGTGCTATAACGATCCATGATGTGGCACTAAGAGAAAAACCGGAGAACTTCTGTTTTGTTTTGTTTTTTCAAACTAGATCATCGATAAGCAAAGTGTCTAAAATAATGTCTCTAGCTTTTTAAAGCCTTTTTATATCATTGTTTATGGAGTGTAAATAATAAGTGACTTGGTTTGTTAATGAATACCAGTTTTAATGAAGTAACCTAACTTAAATTCACTTCTGTTTCTGAGCAATGTAATGAAGACACAGTCTGTGATTGAGATGAGAAGTGATATTGCTCAATGCCATGTGGTTTGCAGTGAGAGCAATGTAATGAAGGCACAGTCTGTGATTGAGATGAGAAGTGATATTGCTCAATGCTATGTGGTTTGCAGTGAGAGCAATGTAATGAAGACACAGTCTGTGATTGAGATGAGAAGTGATATTGCTCAATGCTATGTGGTTTGCAGTGAGAGCAATGTAATGAAGACACAGTCTGTGATTGAGATGAGAAGTGATATTGCTCAATGCTGTGTGGTTTGCAGTGAGAGCAATGTAATGAAGACACAGTCTGTGATTGAGATGAGAAGTGATATTGCTCAATGCTATGTGGTTTGCAGTGAGAGCAATGTAATGAAGACACAGTCTGTGATTGAGATGAGAAGTGATATTGCTCAATGCTGTGTGGTTTGCAGTGAGAGCAGTGTAATGAAGACACAGTCTGTGATTGAGATGAGAAGTGATATTGCTCAATGCTATGTGGTTTGCAGTGAGAGCAATGTAATGAAGACACAGTCTGTGATTGAGATGAGAAGTGATATTGCTCAATGCTATGTGGTTTGCAGTGAGAGCAGTGTAATGAAGACACAGTCTGTGATTGAGATGAGAAGTGATATTGCTCAATGCTATGTGGTTTGCAGTGAGAGCAATGTAATGAAGACACAGTCTGTGATTGAGATGAGAAGTGATATTGCTCAATGCTGTGTGGTTTGCAGTGAGAGCAGTGTAATGAAGACACAGTCTGTGATTGAGATGAGAAGTGATATATTTTCTAAACAAACGTGCTTGAGTAAAAGTACAAGTATCCCAAAAATAAAGCACTTAAGCAAAGTACATATCCCGAAAACAAATACTTAAGTAGTTTGTTTTTTTGAGGCTTGTCTGAACCAGGTAAACATTCTTTTACTGGCAGAGAGCGTGTGGGCGTGTTACCATAATAAAACAAGGTCCTGAGGTAATGTAACATATAAAAGTACCACAGATTTGATCATTACCATCAAGGGCTGTTGCTCGGGTAACGGTGCAGGAATTGCACTTTGATCTGTACCTTAGACAGGCTACTTCAGGCTAGATAGCTTATCAGACACATGGAAACTTCTTCCACAGATTGTGTAAATCTTCAGAATACACTCTTATCTAAACTCAGTTGTATTGAATCGGTTTAAAAAGATGTTTCTGTTTATTCGTAAAAGAGTTCACGAAGACAGTGCAGGTGAAAGAGAAAGCAGGTAAGCAGAATATAAATCAGTGTGTTTAAAGTTACAATATGGAACAGCTCGCTTAAACAAGACGTAGCGCGGTTCCTAAAAATCTAGCGTTACACGCCCCCGACGTGCTGCTACAGCTGTTTAAATAACGCACCTGTAGCTTTTCATTGTTAACATCCTGACAACTTTTTTACACTTATAACTTTAAAGTATGTTTGAAAGCTTTTGAAGAATGGCCTCTCTAGTGCTATAACGATCCATGATGTGGCACTAAGAGAAAAACCGGAGAACTTCTGTTTTGTTTTGTTTTTTCAAACTAGATCATCGATAAGCAAAGTGTCTAAAATAATGTCTCTAGCTTTTTAAAGCCTTTTTATATCATTGTTTATGGAGTGTAAATAATAAGTGACTTGGTTTGTTAATGAATACCAGTTTTAATGAAGTAACCTAACTTAAATTCACTTCTGTTTGCCTGAGCAATGTAATGAAGACACAGTCTGTGATTGAGATGAGAAGTGATATTGCTCAATGCTATGTGGTTTGCAGTGAGAGCAATGTAATGAAGGCACAGTCTGTGATTGAGATGAGAAGTGATATTGCTCAATGCTGTGTGGTTTGCAGTGAGAGCAGTGTAATGAAGACACAGTCTGTGATTGAGATGAGAAGTGATATTGCTCAATGCTATGTGGTTTGCAGTGAGAGCAATGTAATGAAGACACAGTCTGTGATTGAGATGAGAAGTGATATTGCTCAATGCTATGTGGTTTGCAGTGAGAGCAATGTAATGAAGACACAGTCTGTGATTGAGATGAGAAGTGATATTGCTCAATGCTATGTGGTTTGCAGTGAGAGCAATGTAATGAAGACACAGTCTGTGATTGAGATGAGAAGTGATATTGCTCAATGCTATGTGGTTTGCAGTGAGAGCAATGTAATGAAGACACAGTCTGTGATTGAGATGAGAAGTGATATTGCTCAATGCTGTGTGGTTTGCAGTGAGAGCAATGTAATGAAGACACAGTCTGTGATTGAGATGAGAAGTGATATTGCTCAATGCTATGTGGTTTGCAGTGAGAGCAATGTAATGAAGACACAGTCTGTGATTGAGATGAGAAGTGATATTGCTCAATGCTATGTGGTTTGCAGTGAGAGCAATGTAATGAAGACACAGTCTGTGATTGAGATGAGAAGTGATATTGCTCAATGCTATGTGGTTTGCAGTGAGAGCAATGTAATGAAGACACAGTCTGTGATTGAGATGAGAAGTGATATTGCTCAATGCTATGTGGTTTGCAGTGAGAGCAGTGTAATGAAGGCACAGTCTGTGATTGAGATGAGAAGTGATATTGCTCAATGCTATGTGGTTTGCAGTGAGAGCAATGTAATGATGACACAGTCTGTGATTGAGATGAGAAGTGATATTGCCCAATGCTATGTGGTTTACAGTGAGAAAAGTAAATCAGTCGCTATGTAGTCAGAGGAGCTGAAATCAATTCATTAAATGATGTGACTCCACATAGTGTGAAACGCTGCAATGGAGAACGGTGTGGGAGTCTTTTTTGTCTGTTTTTTACATGGAGCGCAAACCCCGATAGATTATCATTGAGCTGGAGAGGAGCCTGTTTGTGAATGCTATTGAGTCAAACCCCATAGATTATCATTGAGCTGGAGAGGAACCTGTTTGTGAACGCTATGGAGTCAAACCCCATAGATTATCATTGAGCTGGAGAGGAGCCTGTTTGTGAACCATATTGAGTCAAACCCCATAGATTATCATTGAGCTGGAGAGGAGCCTGTTTGTGAATGCTATCGAGTCAAACCCCATAGATTATCATTGAGCTGGAGGGGAGCCTGTTTGTGAACGCTATTGAGTCAAACCTCATAGATTATCATTGAGCTGGAGAGGAACCTGTTTGTGAACGCTATTGAGTCAAACCCCATAGATTATCATTGAGCTGGAGAGGAGCCTGTTTGTGAACGCTATTGAGTCAAACCCCATAGATTATCATTGAGCTGGAGAGGAGCCTGTTTGTGAACGTCATTGAGCTGGAGAGGAGCCTGTTTGTGAACGCTATTGAGTCAAACCCCATAGATTATCATTGAGCTGAAGAGGAGCCTGTTTGTGAATGCTATCGAGTCAAACCCCATAGATTATCATTGAGCTGGAGAGGAGCCTGTTTGTGAACGCTCTGGAGTCAAACCCCATAGATTATCACTGAGCTGGAGAGGAGCCTGTTTGTGAACGCTATTGAGTCAAACCCCATAGATTATCATTGAGCTGAAGAGGAGCCTGTTTGTGAATGCTATCGAGTCAAACCCCATAGATTATCATTGAGCTGGAGAGGAGCCTGTTTGTGAACGCTCTGGAGTCAAACCCCATAGATTATCATTGAGCTGAAGAGGAGCCTGTTTGTGAATGCTATCGAGTCAAACCCCATAGATTATCATTGAGCTGGAGAGGAGCCTGTTTGTGAACACTGTGGAGTCAAACCTCATAGATTATCATTGAGGAGAGGAGCCTGTTTGTGAACGCTATCAAGCTTCTGATATTTAGACTCAAGCCTGTTCATGGGTCCAACACTAACACCCTCTGCAGCTTGAATATTTATGAATTACAAACTAGTGACTTTAATAAAATTACAATCAGCACTTTAAACTAGTAGAGCTGAATAACTCTGAGCACTCTGTCGAGTCACTGTCACTCCTACTGGCCGGGTGGCAGTTCTGCCTCCTCTCATTGGCAGGCTATGGAGCCTGCAGCCTTAATACAATGATGTTAATGAAAAACATGTAAATCCAAAACGAAACGAGAAAGTTGTATACTTTTTGGCTCTGGTTTGGGAGCTGCTAAACCCCATTGTCAGTGATGTTTTGGGTTTCAGCACACCACACACTGAGAGCCATTTCAACCAGCTTCTCTCTATAACCCTAACCCATGCACTGCTCCACACACTGAGAGCCATTTCAACCAGCTTCTCTCTATAACCCTAACCCATGCACTGCTCCACACACTGAGAGCCATTTCAACCAGCTTCTCTCTATAACCCCAACCCATGCACTGCTCCACACACTGAGAGCCGTTTCAACCAGCTTTTCTCTCTGAAATTGGTTTATTCTTGTACTTGTATCAATACTTCAAAGGGTTTCAACTAACCAAGCTTAGCCCTGGTTTCTGTTTCTGTTTGCTTTTAAGGTTAATGTAAATGTTGTGGTTAAGGTACACAGAATATCCATTAACTGGGATTGATTATGGGTACCATTGAATGTGTGGTTGGTAGTGCACAGGTGTAGAGGTGAGGCAGTAATTATAAACAACAGTCCAAAAAACAATTCAATGGTCAAAACAAAGCTTTCTTATTGCTTTTGAATAATGCAACTGACTATACAGTCAAAACCATGGGGTTCAGTCCTTTAAAACACCTACACGATCACCAGTGCAGCAGTGAGTGCTCCGGGTGCAAGTGGTGTTGTGAGCAGTGAGTAACAGTGCAGCACAGTCCCGGTTTGATGCTGGCTGAATAGGGACAGCTCCCAGACATTCTAGCCGTCTACAAATACAAACACAGACAGCAAAACACTTAACACCCACTCTCCTTATTCACTACGACCGTTCTCTCAACGGGTCCTTTCCTTTCCATAGCGAAGGAACAGATCACTGGTGCCACTTCCCATAACTACCCTCCGTCCACTTCCTGGATGGCCATGCTTCCGGCTGACCCTGGAATGAACTGCCCAGCCATCCATTCCGGGGGGCTCTGCTCCAGTTATGCAGTGCCCTCGCAGGTCGGGAGGGAGATTGTTGATTAGGATTCATTCACTCTCTGTCACAGTACCACACTATTCTGTGATGCTCAATTCAGCTTCAACACTCATCTCACCCCATCTCTGCAGTGCATAGTGTGTATGATAATATCCACAGTATTGAATAACTGTAGTATCCAAATGCAGAATAGTGCAATAAGCAAGCTCAGACTAAGCTTGTTTTCATTACAGTGTTTAGAACGTGTGTCATCATTGTGACGCATAATGCAGGTACTGCAAAGATGCCTGGTAAGCAAATAACAACAAGAAATAATGATCACTTCACCAGTTCTAAGTGATACACAGGCAGACTGCTGATAATCACATCACTAGTTCTAACTGTGATACACAGGCAGGCTGAAATGTAAATGGGATCCTTTTTTTTGTGAAATACCATGTTGTTATTATTCTAGTGATGATTTTCACCTGCAGAGCTCCTATGATTTCTATATAATCCCATATGAGGCAGTCCATGTTTAAGGTGCAGTTCAGAAGTGTGACTTTGTGATTGATATTGTCACAGTTTAACATGGAAACTGACTGAGCATTCAGAGTGCATCTTTCACGACTGCCTGTATATTTGTTTCAGTGTTTATAGCTCTATTACACTATAAAGTGGGGTGTGTTTAGCAGTGCTGGTTCAATGTACAAAGCGCAGCACTGCTGAAAGTGTTCAGGATTATTCTCTTCTTAGAGCAGCTCAGCCGTTGAACAGACAGTTGCTAAATGCAATAAAAACAGGACTTTTGATGTCTGCGCCCGTTGTGTAAAGGCAGTCTGTGGAAACTGCACTGGTAAAGTTTTTAAGCCTTTTTTCTGCCTAGATTGTACTTAGAAAGCTGTAATAGAACTCTGAACATACAGGCAGAGCCCTGTCTCTCAAAGCGCTTTCACGTTGCATAAGTTATGTGATACTTTTATAACTGGTTATTTATGTTTTATAATTGTATATGTGCATACTGCTTTCTACACCTGTTTACACGGAAGTTTATTTTATTACAGTTTGTCATGTTTATGATATGTGCTCTTTATTAAAACAAATAAGAATAAAGATTCATTTTTGAGTAAATACGGTGTTTCTGCTCTGAATATGTTAAGTATGACGTTCATGAAAACAAATATTAAGTTGTAATTTCATTCAAGTAGTCGAGGGAAAAATACAGGCAGGAAAGCCACGAGCCAGGTAGGAGTCGAACCTACAATCTTCTGATCCGTAGTCAGACGCGTTATCCATTGCGCCACTGGCCCTTGTGTTGATGAAGCGCTGTTAACACTAGTCCTGCCATAGCCGGTTTTTGAAGAGCTTTTGCAATTCCAATTTAAATTTCTCCGTGTATGTGAATATCTCGTGCATCTGTGTTCTTAACTGTTACTAAATATTTTAATTAACTACCCACTCTGTGCTTCAGCTGCAGAATTGTAAACATCAATAAGTTATAAGCACTTGCATCTTCAAACGCCAGATACGCAGTTTATGTGGCATATTGAAATCAATACAATATAACCTACAACTTAGTCTGGGCTTTGTAATTAAAACAAATTCGTTGTGAAATAATATATTGTAATCCTGTTGAGGGCTTGAAACACTGATGAAAGTCATTCTACACAACATATATATTATTGGTATTTACACTACATTTCTCAGGCAGAACTACAGTGCCAAACTGAGCGTGAAGGTGCAAAAAAATAGTGTTCTAAGCTCTTTGCACAGATGATTGACCATCGGGAATGATGCTAAACGAAAGCCAGAGACAGTTGCATTTTACAACGCTATGAAGTACGGTGTGGATATACTGGATCAAATGGCACGACAGTGTTGTGTTGTATTTCTTTTTGTTGTAAATAAACACGGCGCCGCAGTGTGCTTTTACACAGTGTGCTTGACTTCCTGGCCTGACGTCGCTGCCCCGGCTACACTGTCACAATGCTGTTAAAAACTGGAGCAATAGCTGCCTAGATACCATGCAGGATATTGTAAACATCTGGTTCATGGACCGTAGAAACGAACTGAAGGCACTTGCAAACTGCATTGTGCACACTGGTGTTCCACCCTACAGATCACTGAAGATGACAACAGTCCCTCAGATCTCAGTCTGTACTGAGTGAATTGTGAACACCCTGTACAGATCACTGAAGATGCCTACAGTCCCTCAGGACTCGCACTCTACTGAGTGAATTCTTTTTTAGTAAAGGTGTAACTAAAGCAGTTTTGAAGGCAGTTGGAACATTCAACCAAGAAGCATCTCGATGAATGTGATCCGTAATATTAATAATCTGATTACAGAGTAAGTTCGGTTTGTTTGAGTCAGACATCTGTAACTAAGAGATCTTTACCATTATTTTCCAGGGAAATGAAGATGAGATTCCTGGGGAGGACCTGTCTCATTGTCTTGAGTTTGCTACCAACTGTTTCTACACAGAGAGGTGAGAAGGACTGTAAAAATTAAACCGATCCACTGAGATGCAGCATCTTATTTCCAGGGCCCTGTCTATAGCTGTCTGCATCGATGTATGGGTCACAGAACTTGGCTAATAGCTCTCAGCTATTTCTAATACTAGAGTCCTGTTTTGAAAAGCAAAGTATTTGTTTGCAGTTGCTTTACCTTGTCTTTCTCAGGTCGATGGACTGTCGTTGGCTCTAATCAGCCTGTCATCGCTTATCCTGGTGATGATGTCATCCTGCACTGTCACATGTCACCCAGAGTCAGTGCTGTGGACATGGAAGTGAGGTGGTTCAGGGAGAGATTCGACAGGCCTGTTCATTTATATATAAACCAAAAGGATCGGCTAGAAAAACAGGACAGAGCTTACCAGGGCCGCACTGCTCTCTCTCCCTCTGCACTGCGGACAGGCGATATCTCTCTGAGTCTGAGAAACCTCCAGTCCTCTGACAAAGGCATCTATAACTGCTTAGCTGATGATGGAAGCTGGAATGAAGAAGGACAGACTGAAGTGATAGTTGCAGGTCAGTAATGTTTGATACACAAGTTGAACCTCACCACTAATGTTTGAGCAGTTATTGTCTCTTCATTAGAAAACTCACCACGGCTGTGTGACGGGATCCACTTCAACCCTGAGCATATTACTATTGAAATGTTTTATATATTTAAAGCACGCTGTTTTGTGCTTGTTTTTGTAGCAGGGACGGGGTTAAACTTCCCCATCCACGCTAACCCCGTACAGAATGTGACTGTCTCCAGATGGATTAATTCATTTGGAGACGGTCACGTGTATATAACCTGCAGCTTTGGCTGAGTGTGTGTTCGGAGGTGGAACGAGGGTCGGGAGGTAAAGCAAAGTAAAGCTTATTAAATATAAACAATTGCTACCCTTGCTGGTTACACTCCAGCACGATACTTGTTTGGTTTCATGTTTGTTTTGTTTGTCTGTTTTGGCCAACATGCCATTTGTTTTGAGTAAGTGTTTTTTGTTTAAACCTTTTTGTTTTACAATAAACCAGCACATCAGCGCATTTACTCATATCCCAGCACTGTTGTCTGTGTCCACTGTCTTCTGGTACTGAAGTCACCACCAGCCACCCAGAGGAGTGTTTTGACGCTATGACCAGGTCGTCAGGTCATCTGGTTTCGCAATGCGAACACTGGACCTAGTGCTCATGGGTGCACTGAACCAGTGAGCTGGGTTGTTGGCACACAGGACCAGGTTAAAGGACGTGGGGGCCCTACACTAACCCATATTTTGGGAGTCTGATGCATATTATGGCAACTGGTGTTATTGGCATATTGATTAATCCAGCCCTGCGTTGGGGACAGAGGGTGTGAGCGGAGCGAAGCAGTGAGCAGACAGCCAATTGTATATAGCGTGGGGGAGTGGAGCGCAGATTGGACATTTCCAGTTTTATTTTTCTTAAATACATATTCTCCCATGGAGTTTGCACATTTTTTTTAAAAAAAAGGTAATACATACCTTTATAGCAGCAGAATTACATATATAAGAAAACAAAAAACCTGCTCATTGATCCCTTCTACGGACAAGTGGTAGCATTGCATTCAATCGAACAAAACCGTGCAGTTTAGCAAAAAAAAGGGAATAACTTTTCTGTCCTTTTACTTTTTTATTGTAGTGAGAGAAACAAACACTATAGACTTAAACCATTCTTGCCTGCTGCAGATATCCACATTTGTATTTCTTTCAGCCTCCCACATTGCACACGTTTACCTTTACCCACCTTTCTTTCTAAAATTCCAACCCCCAAATGAAAAAGGAAAGTTTTTAAAATTTAAGCCTGAGCATGGAAACCCTAAACAATCATAGCAGTGGCAGCATTAAAGTGCCCCATCAAATTATCATGTAACTAATATCATAACTACTTATAATAAACTTATTATGGCTTTAGCGAACATGTCTTGTTCCTCCTGGCACCATGACAATCTCTGTCTTGTCACGTAGGCTCTTTTGCAGTCTACTTCAAAGCATGACTAAATATGGACATTTCCGGTCCACCTTAGACCCCCTTAACAAGCTGTGTGATGAAGACTGAAAGAGGAAGAGAAGCGTCCAGACTACATAAATGTATTTCTTGATTTTAAACATTATGGAAAATAAACTTCAAACTACTTATTACATTGCTGTGATCCCCTTTTAAGTCACACAGGCTAAGCAAACCCATGTACAGACAGCTCAGAGGTTAATATATAAATTGCATAAGATGTAATTTTCCCACCACAGATACTCACAGGACTGGATATGAGAGCACTGACACAGTAACTCATAATATAATACAGGGAGCTGGGATACTCACAGGACTGGATATGTCAGCACTGACACAGTAACTCATAATATAATACAGGGAGCTGTCAGCACTGACACAGTAGTTCAGTCTATAAGTCTATAAGACAACACAAGGAGAGCAGACCTGGCTGGTGTGTCTATCTGTGTGTGTCTCACTGTCTCTATTCTCTGACAGTCTATCTGTGTGTGTCTCACTGTCTCTACTCCCTGACAGCTCTGGGGACCCAGCCCTCAATCTCTATAGATGCTACACAAGGAGAGCAGACCCGGCTGGTGTGCAGATCAGAGGGGTGGAGCCCTGAACCTGAAGTGATCTGGAGAGACAGGGATGGAAACGATGTGACATCACTGTCCAAAACAACAGTGCAGAGGGACAGTCAGGGGCTCCTCAGTGTCAGCAGCTACATCAAAATCAAACAGCAGTCCAACGTGTTCTCTTGTCTGCTTAGAAGTAGAACACCAAAACCAGATGGGGAATCCAAACTCCACATATCCAGTGAGTATCACATCTTTGTGGATTGAGCCTGACTGACAATGACCATATTTTACAGTCACTATGATGGGCTAGTCAATATCTGAATCAAACACATGAACTAGAGGACCAGTCAATATCTGAATCAAACACATGAACTAGTGGACCAGTCAATATCTGAATCAAACACATGAACTAGTGGACCAGTTAATATCTGAATCAAACACATGAACTAGAGGACCAGTCAATATCTGAATCAAACACATGAACTAGTGGGCCAGTCACTATCTGAATCAAACACATGAACTAGTGGGCCAGTCAATATCTGAATCAAACACATGAACTAGTGGACCAGTCAATATCTGAATCAAACACATGAACTAGTGGACCAGTCAATATCTGAATCAAACACATGAACTAGTGGACCAGTCAATATCTGAATCAAACACATGAACTAGTGGACCAGTCAATATCTGAATCAAACACATGAACTAGTGGACCAGTCAATATCTGAATCAAACACATGAACTAGTGGACCAGTCAATATCTGAATCAAACACATGAACTAGTGGACCAGTCAATATCTGAATCAAACACATGAACTAGTGGACCAGTCAATATCTGAATCAAACACATGAACTAGTGGACCAGTCAATATCTGAATCAAACACATGAACTAGTGGGCCAGTCAATATCTGAATCAAACACATGAACTAGTGGGCCAGTCACTATCTGAATCAAACACATGAACTAGTGGACCAGTCAATATCTGAATCAAACACATGAACTAGTGGACCAGTCAATATCTGAATCAAACACATGAACTAGTGGACCAGTCAATATCTGAATCAAACACATGAACTAGTGGACCAGTCAATATCTGAATCAAACACATGAACTAGTGGACCAGTCAATATCTGAATCAAACACATGAACTAGTGGACCAGTCAATATCTGAATCAAACACATGAACTAGTGGACCAGTCAATATCTGAATCAAACACATGAACTAGTGGACCAGTCAATATCTGAATCAAACACATGAACTAGTGGGCCAGTCAATATCTGAATCAAACACATGAACTAGTGGGCCAGTCAATATCTGAATCAAACACATGAACTAGTGGGCCAGTCAATATCTGAATCAAACACATGAACTAGTGGACCAGTCAATATCTGAATCAAACACATGAACTAGTGGACCAGTCAATATCTGAATCAAACACATGAACTAGTGGGCCAGTCAATATCTGAATCAAACACATGAACTAGTGGGCCAGTCACTATCTGAATCAAACACATGAACTAGTGGGCCAGTCAATATCTGAATCAAACACATGAACTAGTGGGCTACAGAGCATGTGAGTGAAGTGGAGCGCTCATAAACGCTGCTCTTCGCTCTCTTCCTCTTTGAAACCGCTCGCTCCAAGGCTCCTCTCCGGTGCTTCTAATTCTGCAGCCAGCTCCACTGCTAGTGTAAATCGCTTCCAAAATGTAGAGATGTGTGAACCGGTTCCTTTGAAATCGGGGACCTGGTTCCTGCTTTGGTACTGACGAACTGGATACAAATATCAGGGATCCGGTTCCAGTAAGTACTATTATATTTTCAGTAAACATGATTATTAAAATAATTTCTTTCAAATTCTATTTTTATTATTATTATTATTATTATTATATTTATTTTCCTGGAGAATAATTCAATCTCACTTTTACATGAAGTGATGAAAACGCTTTGTGTTAAGTGAATCTTCTGCACCTCGGTGTGATCATTCGCAAGACAACCCCAAGCCGAACACTACACGATTTCAGCGATCTAAAAAAGTAATTTAACCTCAAGCTGATGGGATCATTTTTTGACTTGGGATCCTAGCATACACTGACCGTTTTGCACATACCGTGCAATTAAAGATTTTTTTAATTGTATGAGCTTTGTGAAATTTGCAGTTAACATGGTTCATATACAAGCACACGATGGCTTTCGCTGCTGTAATAAAACTCTTACTTTGCAAATTGGATATTATTTTGTTTACTTTCATCATGCACGGTGATTTCATAGATTGCACAATATTGTCAAAGCATCGCAAAAACTGCATCGTTTATGGATCATATCTTCTGTGTACAGTGGCAAATATTTTTCCTTTGCAAAAAATTGCTTGTCGTGATTGCACTTCGCTCAGACACTCCACGCTCCTAGTAAAATGGTCCCGCTCCACTCCGCTCACATGTTTTGGTGGGCTAGACAATATCTGAATCAAACATTTTGGTGGGGTGGGGGTTATGGGCAATCATTCATTTTGACTCTCAGGGGTGTGGCTTAGTGTTGGGAGGGGTGTGCGGAATGCTCACTATCAGGGGTGTGGAATGCTCACTATGAGGGGTGTGGTCAGTGTTGGGAGGGGTGTGTGGAATGCTCACTATGAGGGGCGTGGAATGCTCACTATGAGGGGTGTGGTCAGTGTTGGGAGGGGTGTGTGGAATGCTCACTATGAGGGGTGTGTGGAATTCTCACTATGAGGGGTGTGGTCAGTGTTGGGAGGGGTGTGTGGAAAGTTCACTATCAGGGGTGTGCTCAGTGTTGGGAGGGGTGTGTGTGTTCCAGTGTGTTGAGCTGCTGTGTTGTTTTCCAGGGGATTATTTCCCAGGAGTCTGTGGATGGAAGGTGGCTTTCTTCTTGACTTTAGCTCTCAGTATTGGAGCCATTCCTCTGCTGGTGATCCAATGGAGAAGAATGGATGGTATGAACTTTATCATTCTCATGAGGCATTTGATATAGCTCTGTGCATTTTAAACATGTCAAACAGGATTACAATAATATGGACTGTTCTGTTTTTCTTCTAGCCATGGAGAGAAAGTCTGAGCCTATGGGTAAGTAGTACATAAATAAAAAGAGATCTGAGCTTGCCTCAGTGTCCACAGTTGCTTTATCCTGGCAGGAATTGATGACAGTGAAACTCAGAGCTTGCTCAGCTGATCTTAGACATTCCCGTTGTTTGTTTATGTCAGACTTGAAAAACTTAACTCATACAGATAGGTTGTGGAAAATGGCAACAAAATTAAAATGACATGGTCTGAGACTGCTGGATATTCATTATCAGAGTCCTCCAAAGTTAAGAAGGTTTTTAATTCTCTCAGTTCGTACAAACGTGATAAAACTTTTCCATGGGAAAGCCAGCATACTTCCATGGGCAAAAGCAAAGTGTGATGTTCTGCTCTCATATCCTCACACAACAAGGAGAAAAGACGACTTTTCAAAGGCTGTGCTTTTATGAGTTCACGATATTTATTGCTCTTTCCAACACTAAAGAGAGTTCTTCAGGCAATGTTTTGACCACAAGTGCTTCCTGGTCCAGAAAACAGTGGGTCACCAGTGCATCAGTGCTTTCTTCTTTGACAAGGTTTACAAATCCTTTCACCTTCCTCGTCATTGAAGCAGCCCCATCTTTGCAAACACTCAGGCAGTTAATGTAACTTGTTGTGTTTTTTATAGTGCATTTTAATCTGTGCTGGAGCTGAAATAACCACACACTGTTCTGTGTGATTCATTTTTTTCTGCGCTGGAGCTGAAATAACCACACACTGTTCTGTGTGATTCATTTTAATCTGCGCTGGAGCTGAAATAACCACACACTTTTCTGTCTGATTCATTTTAATCTGCGCTAGAGCTGAAATAACCACACACTGTTCTGTGTGATTCATTTTAATCTGTGCTGGAGCTGAAATAACCACACACTGTTCTGTGTGATTCATTTTAATCTGTGCTGGAGCTGAAATAACCACACACTGTTCTGTGTGATTCATTTTAATCTGTGCTGGAGCTGAAATAACCACACACTGTTCTGTGTGATTCATTTTAATCTGTGCTGGAGCTGAAATAACCACACACTGTTCTGTGTGATTCATTTTAATCTGTGCTGGAGCTGAAATAACCACACACTGTTCTGTGTGATTCATTTTAATCTGTGCTGGAGCTGAAATAACCACACACTGTTCTGTGTGATTCATTTTAATCTGTGCTGGAGCTGAAATAACCACACACTGTTCTGTGTGATTCATTTTAATCTGTGCTGGAGCTGAAATAACCACACACTGTTCTGTGTGATTCATTTTAATCTGCGCTGGAGCTGAAATAACCACACACTGTTCTGTGTGATTCATTTTAATCTGTGCTGGAGCTGAAATAACCACACACTGTTCTGTGTGATTCATTTTAATCTGTGCTGGAGCTGAAATAACCACACACTGTTCTGTGTGATTCATTTTAATCTGTGCTGGAGCTGAAATAATCACACACTGTTCTGTCTGATTCATTTTAATCTGTGCTGGAGCTGAAATAACCACACACTGTTCTGTCTGATTCATTTTAATCTGCGCTGGAGCTGAAATAATCACACACTGTTCTGTCTGATTCATTTTTTAGCTGCCCGATATCGTAATGAGTGCCTTCGTAAGGAAATTGGTAAGAATTGTTTCTATTTTCAGAATTACCAAAATGCCTGTGCCTGTGTTAGCTCTCCTTCTGTCTGTGTGCCTGTGTTAGCTTTCAATCCTTCTTCCTGTCTATGCCTGTGTTAGCTTTCTATCCTGCTATCTATCTGTGTTAGCTTGCTATCCTTCTATCTGTGTAGTGCATTTTTAAAAGTGTGTTTTATTTGAAATTAATTTGCGTGTATGCAGTATGCCTGTCATTCCTACATTAACCCCACATCATAACATCTTTCATTTTAACAGTAAACAAAGTGAAACCCCAGGTCTGCCTTTTTGCTCTCGAAAGCCTAGAATTAAAAGTACAATATTGAAAACATTGATTGATAATGAATGCACATATATTTATTATGTTTGACATATGAAATGTGTACCCCTAACTAAATAAGCCTACTAATGTACAGCTTTTATTTAATTAAGAAGGAACTACAGGTTTGTTATAATGTAATTAGTACATTTTTCTTTGTCTTCCTTCACAGCATGTTTATGTCTCCTGATAAGTGCATTTTGATTGGGTTGTATTACGTTGTTGTCTGTCTGTTGCCAGCTTGTTGATTGCAGGCCTGTCTCCCGTGTGACCACAGCAAACTGCAAGGCGACACGCAGGCAGCAGATGTGTTCCTCTTGTTGCTGTCGACAAAAGTTGCCTGTGTGACCAGGCCTTTAGACTGGTGGTTGTTATGCTACTCAAGTATACATTTGATAAATTATAATAATGTTTTATTTTTTATTTATTTGGCCAATAAATCCAAATTATTGTGATAATTGCCAGAAGATAAACAGTAGCTGAAAATGTCCTTATTGTCCAACCCTAAGCTACCCAAGTAGCCATTTTCATCACAAGTCCTGGTTTAGAACATACCCTGCTCATACTGCTAGCTTGTCACTGATATGGCAGAGAAATCAGAAGGGAAAGAGTTTTTAGGGACCAGTGAAGTTAGGTTGATATTGGATATTGGATATTGACAGACAACTTCATATGACTGGATTGAGTGACATTTTACAACTTTTGCAAATTATATAGTGACAACTCTGGAAAGGTTTGGTGTGTTTGTCACTTCTCTGGACCTTTTACACTGTCCTCTAGCACAAAAGAAAGTCAAACTTCCAGGAAAGCAAGTTAAACAGGATGGTACCTGTGTGTTTATTATTTACAATACTTCAAAACACCCAAAATAAACAAACAAAAGCCTAACTCCTTAATAGAGTACTAACTATAACAGAAAGATTCCCTAACTAACAGTCCGGGCAGCTAAGCTGCTTACCGGCTCCAAATACCAGGACTCTTTTCCAGCTAACTCTCCAATTCTCCAACTCTCCTCAACCAACAGGTTGACCCTGCCCTTTTTAAAAGGCTCCCAATTGTTTAACTGATGGCAGCTGTTCAATCAATTACACAATCACCTTGTCCAATTATGCCATCTAACATGGCCTCCTGGGAATTGAAGTCCTGCTGCACCAGATCGGCAGGACTACATTTCCTTAAAATGGATACAGACTGTGCATAATCCGTGGTCCAAAATATCGGCCCTCAACCACAATGCCCCACACTTCATTACAATATATATATATATATATATATATATATATATATATATATATATATATATATATATATATATATATATATAGTAACAAGGTAGGCAGGGGGTTAAAATCCTCCCTGCCCGTGTGTTTTGGTTAACTGTTTCATTGTTAATTATCGCCTGCACCTGGCCATTATTGTAAGTTAGAGCCAGGTGCAGGGTATTTAAAGAAAGCAGACAGTCTCTTCGAGGAGGCTGCTGTGTTGAGAGCCCGATTTTGAAGGTGTTTTCAATCGTACAACAAAAAAAAAAAAGGTTCTGTGTGAAGCCTTTTGTTTTCACATTTAAAAACTGTGTTTTTGTTTCAGCCAGTAAACAGCTGTCCGGCTTCGTTAGAGTAGATTCCTGACGAATGTTCAGTTAGTGCTCTGAAGGAGCTACGTGTTTGTTTTGTTTTGATTTATTTTGTATCATTAAAAGTGCGTATCAGCGCTTATTCTCTCAAATCCTGTGTCTGGAAGAGAAAAAGAACCCGAGAGAGCCTGTGTGGTGAGTCGCCGGTTTTATATATATATATATATATATATATATATATATATATATATATATATATATATATATATATATATATATATATCAGTGCCTTGCAAAAGTATTCAGACCCTTGACCAATTCTCTCATATTACTGAATTACAAATGGTACATTGAAATTTCGTTCTGTTCAATATTTTATTTAAAACTCAAAATCAATTATTGTAAGGTGACATTGGTTTTATGTTGGGAAATATTTTTATAAAAAATAAAAAACTGAAATATCTTGCTTGCATAAGTTTTCAACCCCCACACATTAATATTTGGTGGAGCCACCTTTCGCTGCAATAACAGTTTTAAGTCTTTTGGGGTAAATATGTACCAGCTTTGCACAGTGTCGGAGTGATTTTGGCCCATTCTTCTTGGCAGATTTGCTCCAGGTTGTTCAGGTTGGTTGGACGACGCTTGTGGACCGCAATCATCAAATAGTGCCACAGATTCTCAATGGGATTGAGATCAGGACTTTGACTGGGCCACTGTAGGACATTCACCGTTTTGTTCTTGAGCCACTCCAATGTTGCTTTGGCCTTGTGCTTGGGATCATTGTCCTGCTGAAATGTGAATTTTCTCCCAAGCTTCAGTTTTTACGCGGACTGAAGCAGATTCTCTTGCAGTATTTTCCTATATTTTGCTCCATCCATTATTCCTTCAATTGTAACAAGATGTCCAGTCCCATGCTTCACAGTAAGGGTGGTGTTCTTTGGGTGATGCGCTGTGTTGGGTTTGCGCCAAACATAACGCTTTACATTTAGGCCAACAGGCTACAGAATCTTCTGAATGGTTTTTTGCATACTTTAAACACAGCACATCACCCAAAGAACTCCCTGGCCAAATGAAGAAAAGTAAAGAAATTGTCAGTAGTGACATTTTGTCCTTTGCTCAAGTACGACTCCATCAGCCTCAGTACAATGCTGTCTCCCAGTCTCTCACCAGCAGGGCACGTTTTGTCCTTTCCCAGGTAGGGGAAACCATTTACAAGGTATTTGGAATCCATGTCAACTGCAAACCAGAATTTGATGCCAAACTTGTATGGTTTGTTGGCCAGGTACTGTGTCCAGCGACAGCATGCCTTTGTGGGAAGCAGCTGCTCATCTATGGTGATGTTAGGTCCAGTCTTATAGCAAGCAATGCTATTTGTGATGAAGCTGTCCCAAACCTCTGATGCCATGGCAAATTTGTCAGGCTGCTCTTCTCAAATCAAAACATATGAGTCTCAGGATTTCCCAAAAGCAATTCCATGACATTGTTTCCTTGAAGAAGAGAAGACCCCACTCTTGTGACCAGTAGCTCTCTACATAAATGATTTTGCCTGCATATGCGCCACGCACATACAGGATTGCAATGAAAGCTTGTAATTCCTCAAGACAGTTCCCAGGGGTCAGCATTCAGTACCCGCTGTGCCTCTGCCACGGTACAGCGCTGTGTGTGAAGCAGCAGTTGCATAGAGATGAAAAACAAAGATGCACTGAGTGGGGTATCTATGTTTCGTTTTGCGTGCAGAATTGGGCCTGAAGCTTCAGACAAAACATTTTCTGATGTGCGTTTTCTCAAAGCCTCATCACCGGGATAATTTTCCAAAGTGTCCCGTCTTTGCTCGTCTCCTGAATTACTCTTGGAGAAGCCGATGCAGCAGGGGTAGTTGTCCTTGGTGCTGAAGCTCCAGATGAAGCTGCAGGGACAGCAGCTGTTTCTCCAGCACTGGATCTGGATCTGCCACGGCGACGACCTCTCACTCCCTCCCTGGTCGGCACTTGTTTTGTTTGACCTGCAGGTAAATCCGGCTTGGTATCCTCACTTTCACTGTCGGAACTGCTGGTTTCACTCACAACGCCATCAGAATATCCTTCAGTCAAATCTGGTAACAGTTCAAGCACTTCTTCCATATTCAGTACTCGTCTTTGAGCCATCTTCTCAGTCAGTATACAGATGATAATGAACTGGAGTGCCCACAGCAGAGTCTAATAAACGCTAACACCAGCCAGCCTGTCTCCAGCCCTACACGTAATACAAAAGAATTAGCATACATGATCAAGAGATGACTGATCACAACACCTGGGTTTGCAATGTTCTCAAGACTGAATTAGTTAGAAACTTGCTGAGCTGATCCAGAGGACAGGCAGACGAGAAAAAAGAGAAGCTATATCACACTGTGTTGTGATTCAATGTGTATTTTGTGACAACTGATAATAATAATAATAATAATAATAATAATAATAATAAATATGATGTGTAGAATGACTTTCGTTAGTGTTTCAGCACTCAACAGGAGTATGTAATACATTCTTTCACAATGAATTTGTTTTAATTACAAGCCCAGACTAAATTGTAGGTTCTATTGTATTGATTTCAATATGCCACATAAACTGCATATCTGGCGTTTGAAGAGGCAAGTGCTTATAACTTATTGATGTTTACGATTCTGCAGCTGAAACACAGAGTGGGTAGTTAATTAAAATATTTAGTAACACTTAAGAACGGACATGCACGAGATATTCACAGACGCGGAGATATTTGAAGTGCAGAAGAGGCTGTGCTGGTGCTAGTGTTAAATTGTTTGACTTGGCAGTTGTATGTGTGACATGGGAAAACTTCTTACTGCAGAAACACTTCCTGTTATTGTCAGTAATATTACAATAAGCTTTCTTTATTTCCTTTACAGCAAACATCGCCATATCTGTACAACATGGAACATTATCATTGATGTGAAAAATAGAGATTTGGCTGTTTTTTTTAATACATACTTCATAATTACTTGAAGTAATGTATTTTTAAACATTTTAATTGTGTAATGTAGTTATTATTTGAATGTTATGTTTTTTGTAAATTATTTTTTAAAAAGTAATTTTAAAGCTATCATTTTTCCTCAAGTTTGCTCTTTTGAAAAGACCTTTGAGGATGTCTCTTTGGTTCACAAAAGGCAAACTTTCACTTGAGTGAAGATGATAATGAGGCCACTCGTCATTGAAAATTATAATGAGACCATTCCCCAATGAAAATTAAAATGGCAGCACAGGCGTGAAAGCAAGTACCAGAATCGCTTCAAAACTGGGTCCGCGGGGTGAATCTAGCCCTATTCCATGTGTGCATGCAGTCCATGTCTCTGCTGGACCTGCTCAAAGATATCTCACATCAGTCCCATAGACTAGCTGCTTAATACAGAGTGTGATGTGTTACTCAGTGTTATTCAATAGAAGATTTCACACCTCACTGTTCAGAATGTAATCCAGCTTTCTTCTTTTCACAGAGTCTATGAGGTCTGTCCCTAAATCAGGTACGTACATTGTGTGTAAATCCACAGCCTGACTCACCCCAGCACAGCCCTGCTGGTTAGTGTGTGCTACACATCTTCTGAACTGTAGAGAGCACAGGAGGAGTGATTGTAAAATAATGCTCTCTTTATTTCTGTGTTCTAGAATGGAAGTGGATCCTCAGTTCAGCAGGTATGTGTCTCGTCAATGGATTCTTTTCACAGTGGAGGGGAAAAGAACAGCAAGGAGCCCCATCTCACTGTGTTACATCTGTATTTACATTCTGTCCCATTTAAACCTCTGTGCACTTCCAGCACAGCTACACCAGCCTTGTGTGCCTCCCAAAGGTAACACTGAAAAGGAGAGGAGAAAGTGTGTTAGTTATAATGCCCCAGCTTGTGAACTCAACGTGAAGTAAAGATCACATGTAGACACTGCAGGGGTCCATATGTTACACTTGTACATACATCTAGAGAACTACTGATATGATTGTGATGAAACTTGGTACAGACAATCATCAGTACACATTATTAAGAGTATTACAATCTGGATTCTGTCTTTACTTCTGTCTCATAAGTGCACCCTTTCCTCTATCCTTCTCTTCTCTCCTCTCCTGTTCTTCTCAATGGGGATGCATATACATGCCCTCCATAAGTATTGGGACAGTGAAGTCAAAATTGCTATTTTTGCTGTACACTCAAGCAATGTGAAAATATGAGTAAAAGAAGAATGAGGCAGAAGTACAGAATGTCACCTTTTATTTCTGGCGTTTTCAATACATACCAGCTAAGAACACCAGCACCTTTAGAATTCCATTCCCCCATTTTATGTGGGCATAAGTACTGGGACAATTCAAATTAAAGCAAATATAAGAATAATAAAAGTTAGTATTTAGTCACAGATCCCTTGCATGCAGTAAGAGCAGCGAGTCTGCCACCCATTGGCATCAAACTCTTGGTATCGTCCTTTGAGATGCTTTGCCAAGCCTTTACTGCAGCCATTTTCAGCTGTTGCTTGTTTTGGGGCGTTTTCTGACTGTTCCAGAGGCAGCCATGCATGCCCATGCCATGACACTACCTCCAGCATTCTTCACAGATGAGGTGGTATTCTTTGGATCATCTGCAGTTCCTTTTCTTCTTCACACTTTTGCCTTTCCATCACTTTGATAAAACTCTGTTCCAGAACCGTACTGGCTCATCTGTACTTTTTAGAAAATTCTAATCGGGGCTTTGTTTTTGGTACTGATCCGAGGTTTACATCTTGCATTGTTTTTGGTGCTGATCAGAGGTTTGCATCTTGCAGGGTAGCCTCTTTGAAATTCTGCTGCCCAAGTCTTCTGTGAAGAGTAGATTGTGACACTTTCACCCCAGCGTTCTGGAGATTGTTGATGATTTCACTGACACTTGTTTGAAGGTTCACAGCTCTGGTCACTGTTCTGTCATCAACTGTGTTTTTTTCCTTGGCCGACCTGGTCATTGCTGATTGCTGAAGACACCAGTCATTTCTTTCTTTGTCAGAACGTTCCAAATTGTTGATTTGGCTATGCCCGATTTTTGTCCTATGGTTCTAATTGAACCATAGGACAAATTGCTTGAACCATAGGACAAAAACTGCTTTGTCGCAGTGGTTCGGGGCTTCCTGGGCAATCACAAGGCTGAAAACTATGTGGAGCTTGTTGAGACTCTGGTGAAGAACTACGGCACAATGGGCTGTAGGATGTCCCTCAAAGTCCATATCCTTGATGCTCATCTTGATCAATTCAAGGAGAACATGGGAGCGTACTCGGAGGAGCAAGGCGAGCGCTTCCACCAGGATATACTGGACTTTTAACGCCGCTACCAAGGACAGTATAACGAGAACATGATGGGAGACTACATTTGGGGGCTGATTTGTGAAAGTGATTTACAGTATAATCGTAAATCCCGAAAACTACTCACTTCTAAATCTTTTGTAGTCATTTTTGTATTACTTTAGTATAAATACATGTTAATTTGGATTCATATGTTGTTTTTTTCTGACTTTATGTGAAAGAAAAGACACAAATTCACCCGTTTTCTCATTGGAAATAGGTACATTTCAAAATATCACTGTCCTGGTCACAAAAGCAATGTTTGTGGGGAATAATAGCCATTTTCTATACTTTTGAGGCATAAGCAATTAGGAAATAACACTTACTACCCAGGAACAAAAATTCTGTTACATAGTGATCAATGCAACAGGAAACACCTGATCAATTAGAAACACCCGTGAGCCAAATGTCCCAATACTTATGCCCACATAAAATGGGGGATGGAACTGAAAGTGCTGTCATTCTTAGTTGGTAAAACATATTGTGACCTTGCGGCTCACCACACAGGCTTGCATGGGTTCTTTTCCCTTTAAAGTAAAGACCCAACACTCAGGATTGGAAGGAACAGCGCTCATGCGCACTTTTAATAAACAAAATGAAATAAACAAACAAACACCTATCTCCTATTTGGAGCACTAAACACATGCAGGTCCCTGACTAACATGCAGGACAGTTATACTGTTTACCCGACATATAACACCAAAACAAAACACTAACACAGATTTTTATAAAACCAAACGAATGTTTTACACAGACCTTCACTCCTTCCAGTCAGGCTCTACACTCCACAGCAGCAGCCCCAGGCAGACTGACTGCTTTCCTTTTATATCCTGCACCTGGCTCTAATTGTAAATAATTGTCAGGTGCAGGTGATAATTAAACAATTAAACAAAACAATTACCTTGGCAGGGAGGCTTTAACTCTGTCTCTGCCATAAACAAACCAGGCTCATCTATTATTCTTCATAATACATGGATACCCTTGTGATGCTAATATTAAATAAGACGAGGTTCAGTTGTACAGTTGGGTTTTTTTTAAACATAGCAGTGCTGTACAGACTTTCTATGTCGTTATCTGTTAGTGCTTCAGCTTTTTTTTTAACATTCTCATTTTGTTGATCATTAATGAACATTTCTGTACTGTGGGTGTTGTCGAGTGATTGAAAACGAGACACATTTTGTGTTTGAATTGAAAGTGATGGTCTCAAGGTGTCGAATGGGTCAAAGTTCAAGTATATTTTGCTCTGGGCTCTAAGTGGCATGCTCTGTACTGTTTATTTTGGCTCATTATTACAGTTAAAGTTTTAACTACCCAGCTGCTTATCCATCGATTTTCCACTTCGACTGCATGCGAGACCAAATTTGTCACTCCAATGAGAATAGTGTATATGATGTATCTGTGCTAGATAAAGATGTTCGCATTGAGGAGGGTTTGACTTGCATCTGCTTTAAAATCTATCTCACAAAAAATAATTTCTAAAAAGTGATATGCCTGCACAAGTATTATAATGCTGCCATTGTAAAAATAAAAGGTGTTATGTGGTGACCTATATTGTAATGCTACAATTGTAAACACATTGTTGTTATTTCAGTTCTATTGAAATACTGTATTTCCGTTTATCATAATCACAATAAAAAGTGTGTATTTATAAATATAGCAAAACTTGTTTTGAAAACTGTCCAAATTGCTTATTTGAGGGCTAAGTATGAAAAAGCATTTTTAACATGGAAATCGCCAAAATAAAAGGGAAGCTGGGTAGTAAATTTACAGTATTTAAACGTTTTTTTTTGTTAAAGTAGTTTTTGTTAGCACCCATTTTTGTTTAGGGGGTGCTAATTAGCATTTTCTTTAATTAGCTATAGCGTTGGCCATACCCCCGTGAGTAAGCCTGATCTTATCTGATCTCAGAAGCTCAGCAAGGTTGGGCTTGGTTAGTACTTGGAAATCAACTGGAATACCAGGTGCTGTTTGACAGCTGATATAGTCCCCCTACTGGGGATTAAATAGAACTAGTACTACTACTAATAATAATGTCTTCTCTCTGCTCCACAGCTGATGTGACTCTGGACCCTGATAACGCACACCCCCTGCTCACCCTGTCTACGGATGGGAAACAAGTGAGAAGGGGAAAGATGAGGCAGGATCTCCCTGACAATCCAAAGAGATTTGATTACAGATCTTGTGTGCTGGGCAGGGAGGGCTTCAACTCAGGGAAACACTACTGGCAGGTACAGGTGGGGGAGGATACAGACTGGAGATTAGGAGTCAGCAGAGAGTCTGCCCAAAGAAAGGGGGGGTTCAGCCTAACCCCCCAGCTGGGTTACTGGACTGTGAAGTGGTATGGAAAGGAGTTCATTGCTGATGCTGCCCTTGCGACCCACCTCCCCCAGAGCCTGAAGCCCCAGAAGATGGGGCTGTATCTGGATTATGAGGAAGGGCAGTTCTCCTTTTACAATGTGGAGACCAGATCTCACATCTTCACTTTCACTGACATGAAGTTTAAACCCAATGAAAAACTCTATCCATTCTTCTATACTTGGGACAACAATATAGATCTTGTGCTTGAGTCCCCTGTTACTAAAGTCTATGGTGGGGGAGCGCTTAGAGGGTCCCTGTTACTACAAACTTAACCCTATCCCTGACCCTGTCAGCGCTGGAGATTAAACATGTGGTTTACTGGAAACTACCCCATACTCCATCGCTAATGCCTGATCCCTACACGCTTATAAACACATGTTCATCATCTTACAAAATCTTACTAAATACTACACAGCATGAAACATGTGATATCTACCATGACCCTGTAACCACATGATGTTTTTAAGCCGATGTTTGATTGAGGTCTTGTTTGCAAGTCCTTACCTGTGGCAGAGGTGAACTTGAGACCCTCCAGTTATGTTTCAGAACTCTGCTTGTGCACAGCCTCCTGTTGGTGTGGGAACAATTTAGCCGTACTGTTTTATGTAAGTTTGTGTCCTGCATGCACCGCTTACCTGTGGTGATGTGTCTTGAGTATGGGGTCATCTATGTTTCTTAAGCGTTGCTTGTGCACAGCCTCCTGTTAGTGAGGGGAACAACATCAGTAATAAAAGTCGCTGTGGGGAAGCGCCCCAATGCACGTCTATGGGGATGTTGGGTTTTGGTAAAACTCAGAGAGAGAGAGATGTAGACAGCAGTGTGTCCTGATAGCTCAGAGAGAGAGCGTGTAGACAGCAGTGTGTCTTCTGATAGCTCAGAGAGAGAGAGAGCGTGTAGACAGCAGTGTGTCCTGATAGATCAGAGAGAGAGAGCGTGTAGACAGCAGTGTGATCTTCTATAGCTGGGACAACAGAGAGCTTGTAGACAGCAGTGTCCCCTGTTACTAAAGTCTATGGTGGGGGAGCGCCCAATGCAAGTCTATGGGGAGGGGGGGTTTGGTAAAAACACAGACATTAGGTAATGATGAAAGGTAATGTTTAAATGTAGGGACTATGGCCCTAAATAAACTGAATAAACAATCCAAAGATGCATTGAATGATTGATATACATCTAAAATGTATGAAAAAAAATCCCCCTACGCTGGTAGTTTAGTCTGATAACTCGGAGAGAGAGAGTGAAGGCAGCAATGTGTCCTGATAGCTCAGAGAGAGAGAGCATGTAGACAGCAGTGTGTCTTCTGATAGCTCAGAGAGAGAGAGCGTGTAGACAGCAGTGTGTCCTGATAGCTCAGAGAGAGAGAGCGTGTAGACAGCAATGTGTCCTGATAGCTCAGAGAGAGAGAGCATGTAGACAGCAGTGTGTCCTGATAGCTCAGAGAGAGAGCGTGTAGACAGCAGTGTGTCTTCTGATAGCTCAGAGAGAGAGCGTGTAGACAGCAGTGTGTCTTCTGATAGCTCAGAGAGAGAGAGCGTGTAGACAGCAGTGTGTCCTGATAGCTCAGAGAGAGAGAGCGTGTAGACAGCAGTGTGTCCTGATAGCTCAGAGAGAGAGAGCGTGTAGACAGCAGTGTGTCCTGATAGCTCAGAGAGAGAGAGAGCGTGTAGACAGCAGTGTGTCCTGATAGCTCAGAGAGAGAGCGTGTAGACAGCAGTGTGTCTTCTGATAGCTCAGAGAGAGAGAGAGCGTGTAGACAGCAGTGTGTCCTGATAGCTCAGAGAGAGAGAGAGCGTGTAGACAGCAGTGTGTCCTGATAGCTCATAGAGAGAGAGAGCGTGTAGACAGCAGTGTGTCCTGATAGCTCAGAGAGAGAGAGCGTGTAGACAGCAGTGTGTCCTGATAGCTCAGAGAGAGAGAGCGTGTAGACAGCAGTGTGTCCTGATAGCTCAGAGAGAGAGAGCGTGTAGACAGCAGTGTGTCCTGATAGCTCAGAGAGAGAGAGCGTGTAGACAGCAGTGTGTCCTGATAGCTCAGAGAGAGAGAGCGTGTAGACAGCAGTGTGTCCTGATAGCTCAGAGAGAGAGAGCGTGTAGACAGCAGTGTGTCCTGATAGCTCAGAGAGAGAGAGCGTGTAGACAGCAGTGTGTCCTGATAGCTCAGAGAGAGAGAGCGTGTAGACAGCAGTGTGTCCTGATAGCTCAGAGAGAGAGCGTGTAGACAGCAGTGTGTCCTGATAGCTCAGAGAGAGAGAGCGTGTAGACAGCAGTGTGTCCTGATAGCTCAGAGAGAGAGAGCGTGTAGACAGCAGTGTGTCCTGATAGCTAGCTCAGAGAGAGAGAGCGTGTAGACAGCAGTGTGTCCTGATAGCTCAGAGAGAGAGAGCGTGTAGACAGCAGTGTGTCCTGATAGCTCAGAGAGAGAGAGCGTGTAGACAGCAGTGTGTCCTGATAGCTCAGAGAGAGAGAGCGTGTAGACAGCAGTGTGTCCTGATAGCTCAGAGAGAGAGAGCGTGTAGACAGCAGTGTGTCCTGATAGCTCAGAGAGAGAGAGCGTGTAGACAGCAGTGTGTCCTGATAGCTCAGAGAGAGAGAGCGTGTAGACAGAGTGTGCTGATAGCTAGACAGCAGTGTGTCCTGATAGCTCAGAGAGAGAGAGCGTGTAGACAGCAGTGTGTCCTGATAGCTCAGAGAGAGAGAGCGTGTAGACAGCAGTGTGTCTTCTGATAGCTCAGAGAGAGAGCGTGTAGACAGCAGTGTGTCTTCTGATAGCTCAGAGAGAGAGAGCGTGTAGACAGCAGTGTGTCCTGATAGCTCAGAGAGAGAGAGCGTGTAGACAGCAGTGTGTCCTGATAGCTCAGAGAGAGAGAGCGTGTAGACAGCAGTGTGTCTTCTGATAGCTCAGAGAGAGAGAGAGCGTGTAGACAGCAGTGTGTCCTGATAGCTCAGAGAGAGAGCGTGTAGACAGCAGTGTGTCCTGATAGCTCAGAGAGAGAGAGCGTGTAGACAGCAGTGTGTCCTGATAGCTCAGAGAGAGAGAGCGTGTAGACAGCAGTGTGTCCTGATAGCTCAGAGAGAGAGAGCGTGTAGACAGCAGTGTGTCCTGATAGCTCAGAGAGAGAGAGCGTGTAGACAGCAGTGTGTCCTGATAGCTCAGAGAGAGAGAGCGTGTAGACAGCAGTGTGTCCTGATAGCTCAGAGAGAGAGAGCGTGTAGACAGCAGTGTGTCCTGATAGCTCAGAGAGAGAGAGCGTGTAGACAGCAGTGTGTCCTGATAGCTCAGAGAGAGAGAGCGTGTAGACAGCAGTGTGTCCTGATAGCTCAGAGAGAGAGCGTGTAGACAGCAGTGTGTCCTGATAGCTCAGAGAGAGAGCGTGTAGACAGCAGTGTGTCCTGATAGCTCAGAGAGAGAGAGCGTGTAGACAGCAGTGTGTCCTGATAGCTCAGAGAGAGAGAGCGTGTAGACAGCAGTGTGTCCTGATAGCTCAGAGAGAGAGAGCGTGTAGACAGCAGTGTGTCCTGATAGCTCAGAGAGAGAGAGCGTGTAGACAGCAGTGTGTCCTGATAGCTCAGAGAGAGAGCGTGTAGACAGCAGTGTGTCTTCTGATAGCTCAGAGAGAGAGAGCGTGTAGACAGCAGTGTGTCCTGATAGCTCAGAGAGAGAGAGCGTGTAGACAGCAGTGTGTCCTGATAGCTCAGAGAGAGAGCGTGTAGACAGCAGTGTGTCCTGATAGCTCAGAGAGAGAGAGCGTGTAGACAGCAGTGTGTCCTGATAGCTAGCTCAGAGAGAGAGAGCGTGTAGGCAGCAGTGTGTCTTCTGATAGGAGAGAGAGAGAGCGTGTAGACAGCAGTGTATCCTGATAGCTCAGAGAGAGAGAGCGTGTAGACAGCAGTGTGTCCTGATAGCTCAGAGAGAGAGAGCGTGTAGACAGCAGTGTGTCCTGATAGCTCAGAGAGAGAGCGTGTAGACAGCAGTGTGTCCTGATAGCTCAGAGAGAGAGAGCGTGTAGACAGCAGTGTGTCCTGATAGCTCAGAGAGAGTGAGCGTGTAGGCAGCAGTGTGTCTTGAAACAATGTCCAGAATAATGCACTGGGATAGCAGGGTATCCTGAGTAACTCAATTCATCTGTATGATCTGATTTATTTGTGTTTATTTTCCTTGCTCTGTGTATTCCACCTGTCGACAGCCAAAATAAAGCTGCACTGTTTGACTTCCTTTTGGACTCCTGAATGCTTCCTGCTATTACACCAGACGCTGGGTCTCTCCTTTACAAACACACACTGCTGTCTGAACCAGACAACTATTCAAACAGCTCAGCAATCTCCTCTTCACTTTCACTGACTCTGCACTCTTCTAGGCTGATAAGAAATCCTTTCTCTTCCACCCACTTACCCTGTTCGCAGCCTTGGGTCACCCAGCGGAGCAGTGGGAGCTGGAACTGTACTTCTTATAAACGCTAATCTCCGCTTGCTGTTGCTTAGCAATTGTTCCTAGTGATGGAGTTGCCATTGTCTTGCCAATCATCCTTCCAGAAATTAATCTAACTTATTTGTGTTTGTGTAATAATTAATGTGTGTGTGATCGTTTGGCACTGAAGTTGTTGTCTCGTGATTGTTTATTTTTGTAGGGTAATTTAACTGAAGGCCTAATTGTAATATATAGTAATTGGACTTGTTCTATGGGAACTGACTGGATCAAACATATCTGTTGGTTATTGTAACTGTTTCTCTGCAGTTGTCCACTTTGCCTGTACTAAATTGTATACCCAGATTATTTTTATACTCCCTTTTAAAGTAAAGATGTCCTTTTTGATTCTAGCTGTTTCCTGGAGCTTCGCTCTGTTGCCTAGCTACCGTAACTATGTAACATTGTGCTTCTGGGGTTATTTATCCGGACCGGTCCGGTTATCCAAAGCTGGTGGCAGCTACACGCTACTCTGTTTCAATCCAGTTAGAACACAGCCGAGCCAGGACAGGTTTCATTACAATATTGCTGCATACTATTGAGCAACTACTGTCAACATGTCTTCCCAATGTAAATAGAATGAAAAGAAAATACGGCTGACAAACAGAAAAAGTTACACCAGCGACATACAGACCAACAAACTGCTGGCTCTCCAAACCCATGTGTACAATATGGCTGGAAAATAAGTGATTAAACTCTATTCATTAAGATTGCAGGCATGGAGATACACACACACACACACACACAGAGCAATGAACTGGGGGAGGAGGTGATTTACAAAGTTAAAGAAACAGGAAGATTCTAAGAAGTTGTTTTTTTTTATTTTTTCATGAGAGAACATTATGTTTCACAAAACCACCAAGATTTTGTTTCGATCAGCCATCAACTTATTTTACATTTTCCCATTAGTGGTGCAGTAGAAGATTGAAGGAATCATTTAAAAAGCAAAATGGGTTAAACATAATAATCTAATTATCTGAAGAGTTAAAAACTAAACACGATGTTTGAGTGCATTCACTTTATTATGCAGCCGTTTGAACTAACAGTGTTTTGGTGCCACCTACTGGATACATTGATGAACTTACATTTTGACGGTTTTGTTGAAATTTAACTTGTATCTTTTGAACGGATACACGCTAACGGTCACTCAAATAGGATATTGGTGTTTATTAATAAAATCTAATTGATGTATTGTCATGGTTTAATAATAATCTCTTTCTGCAATGCACACATTCTGTAGCTACAACTTTAAGTCACCCTAGGTAAGGGTGTCAGCTAAATAAATAAATAAATAATAATATTTTTTATTATTATTTGCCGTTACAGTATTTCTGATGATCACATTCGTTAAACAGAAAATATTCAGATGCATATCACATAAACATATATAATCTACAGTACTATACAATAGTGTCGAAGCATTTCAAACAATTTCAAACAAATAAATACAATGTGCCCCACACTGTACCGCCCCTGTGCTGCCCCTCCACTTGTGATACTGAAGACTCTGCTTCTCCTGAATGAATACACTTGATACAGACCGGGGCCAACAACTATAGACCCAAATACAGCTTTACTGAAAGCACTGTGGGAGCAATAATATACATGCACGAGTACTGCATGAGAATATTTACCTGTGCTTCCAATCTGAGCAGTTATAAGCAGTTAAACTACTAAAACCTTTTAAAACAACACTGTAATAGACTGTTTAATACAAACCTCTCACTCCATGACATACAGGGCATATAGAAAGTCTACACCCCCTTACAAAATTTTCACCTTTTGTTGCTTTATAGCCTTGAATTAAAATACATTAAAATCTACTTTTTTCATTTATCTACACATCCTACCCCACAATTTCTAAGTGATATTCTAGAAATGTGTAGAAAATTAATTAAAAATAAAAACTGAAATAGGTTGGTTGGATAAGTGTTCACCTGTTATAATAGCAATCCTAAACTAGCTCTGGTGTAACCAATTGCCTTCAAAAATCACACACCAAGTTAAGCTGCTTCCACTTGTGTTAAATTGTAGCGATTCACATGATTTCAGGATAAATTCAACAGTTCCTATAGGTTCCCTCTGCTGGGTAGTGCATTTCAAAGCAAAGACTCAACCATGAGCACCAAAGCGCTTTCAAAAGAACTCCGGGACAAAGTTGTTGAAAGGCACAGATCAGGGGATGGGTATAAAAAAATTATATCAAAGACCTTGAATATCCCTTGGAGCACGGTCAAGACGATTACTAAAAAGTGGAAGATGGATGGCACCACCAAGGCCATCCCTCCAAATTTGATGACCGAGCAAGAAGGAGACTGATCAGAGAGGCTACCAAGAGGCCAATGGCAACTTTGCAAGAGCTACAGGCTTTTAAGGCCAAAACTGGTCAAAGTGTGCATGTGACAACAACATCTCAAGCACTCCACAAATCTGGCCTGTATGGTAGGGTGTCAAGAAGGAAACCATTACTCAAGAATGGAATGGAACTTTTTGGTCTAAATGCAAAGCATTATGTTTGGCACAAACCCAACACAGTGCATCACCCAAAGAACACCATCCCTACTGTGAAGCATGGTTGCGGCAGCATCATGTTATGAGGATGTTTCTCATTGGCAGGGACTGGGGCACTTGTCAGGATAGAAGGGAAAATGAATGGAGCAAAATACAGAGAATTCCTTGAGGAAAACATGCTGCCCTCTGAAAGAAAGCTGAAACTGGGACGGAAGTTCACCTTTCAGTATGACAACGACCCAAAGCACACAGCCAAAGATACACTGGAGTGGCTGAGGAACAAAAAGGTAAACGTCCTTGAGTGGCCCAGTCAGAGCCCCGACCTAAATCCAATCGAAAATTTGTGGCATGACTTGAAGATTGCTGTCCATCTACACTCCCCAAGGAACTTGACAGAGCTTGAACAGTTTTGTAAAGAAGAATTGTCAAATATTGCCAAATCTAGGTGTGAAAAATTGGTAGAGAGCTATCCCAACAGATTCACAGTTGTAATTGCTGCCAAAGGTGTTTTCACCAAGTATTAACTCAGGGGAGGGTGGAAACTTATCCAATTATGATCTTTCAGTTTTGTATTTTTAATATATAATTTTTTTCTCAATAAAATTTTTTTTCCCCTTAACAGTGTGGAGTATGGTGTATAGAGAAGTACAAAAAACCCTCATTTAAATGCATGAAATTCTGAGGCACTGACACAACAAAATGTGAAAAAGGTGGTGAAGGCTCTCTATAGGCACTGTGTATTATCTAATTTAATTGTTCATTCAATACATTCAGTTTTTTTAACCTGCTCTGTCACTCCACTGGGTAGTTATTCATATAATAAACAGCATTTCATTCAAAGAGCTTTTACTTTCAAACACGTGTCAGGTGTGTTTTGTTTTTCTTTGTGTAACATTAACATGATGTTTTGTCCTTTTTGAAATCAATAGCAGTTAATGAAAGCCTGGGGGACACGCTTTGATAGCAGGGCTCCTCGAGTGTCTCAGAGCAGCGCTGTCCCCGGCGTGTCTCATTGCTGGGGACTCTTCTGCTGCTGTGGAGGCGGCTCTGCTGCCTGGTTCAGTTCACAGCGCGGTCTGAGGAAGAGTCTAAATCTGTGCCGCTGGACAGCAGGGAGGAATACTGTCCCGTATAAAGAATAGGAGACAATAACACAGTGTAAGAGAATCTAAATAAAAGCATGTGGTAGAAATAGCAGAGGCTACTGCCTGGAAGTTTACTCGTAAAGAATGACCTTTCTGCTCCCCTGTGCTGTATTTACCAAAAACAAGATCACCCGCCCTGACCCCTCCGAGACTAGCGAAGAGAAAGCAGGGAAACTGCGCGCATACCCACGCCATTGTGGATCTGTTTGAGACAACAGCGCTCAGCCTCTGAATTAACCTGATATACTTCTAAACACATTATCAGGGGTATACAGTTAGTGTTTAAAAGAAGACGGTAAATAAGAATATCGGTGCACAAAACCCAGATTATTGATCTGCTAAGAACTCTCTGCACCGGCGCCGCTGCCTCCAGTCACAGCGCCCAGGTCGATAACATAGGGCTCTACCAACTGCGGCAAGGGCGAGGGGGTACCCCGAATTAAAATAGAATTTGCTGGAAAAAATCTAAATGAGCTACACAAAAGCTCGGTTACGATGTTTAAATTCAAACATATTATGCATTTTTTTTTTTATTAAAGGATCCCCGGTATTCCCTTGCGGTCCATCGCCCCGCAGCCCCCAGACACTGAGAGAGAAGAGACAGCAAGCGAGTCCCTATGAAGCTGTGAAATAGGGTTTAAAACTGCAGAGATCTCTTATATTGGCTTACTTTGAAAGGGCCGCGTTGCTGTGGGGTAGGAGCGTATTTCTTTTTTTTTTTTATTTAAATGTGGTTGATAAAACAGCAGGTTACATTTTGTTTAATTTTAAATTTAGTTGTTTGCTATGAACACGGCACGGCGGCATCAACAAGACCGATTGCATTTAAAATGTAAGAAATAAACAGAAAGGCACCGGGGAAATGAATAAATATACCAGGTAACGACATTTTCATGTTTTAATAGATTACAGTATTTTTCTGTATTTACCACCCGCTTGTTGTACCTCTGGATTTGGAGCTGGAACAGTGTATTTAGGCACAATTTTTGATGCATTTTTTTCTTCAATACGGTAAATCAAGTGTATTGACCGCCTTGTTGTTCAGTGTAAACCTGTAGGTATTATCGGTACTTTTCCAGCACCTCAAAGTAACTTGGCCTCAAACATGTTGGCAATGTTTGTGTAAATATTACAAAATGTGTAGAGTTTGAGAAAGTTTCTGTAACATTGTGTCACACATCATGTTTTGTAAACAAATCTAAATTTAAGGTCTGAGGACAAAATGACTGCTTGCTGATCGGCTGTTTTAAGAGAAAGTATTCTAAAATACCAAATAATGCTTATTTAACGAAAAGAAAAAATATTGTAACTTTTTGCCAACTTTCATCCATCATTCTTCAGATTAGAGACATGCAATCCTGGTATTATAAATGTATTACTATAAAGTCTGTGTCCCCTCAGTAGTAAAGCCAGCCCTGCTGTTAAGGCCGGATTTTGCCAGTTCTTTGAATGGCCTTATTAGTACTGTACATAAATATATAAATACATGCTTTCTTTTTTTCAGCAACTTCTAACCAGAATCCCGCGTGCAGCCACAGACAGTGTGAAGATGGAATCAGTCCAGATTAAAGAGGAGTTCTTTGAACCTGAACTTCTCCCCTTTAGAGTGGAGTTCTTTGGGCTGACTTCCCTCCCCATTAAACGGGAGCTCTGTGAGATGCAATGTGACAGCAGTCAGTCAGAAGTCTTTGAGATGAAAGCTGAGCACAATGAATTGGAGATCCCCCAGACAGAAGAACCCCTTCCAGTTAAACAAGAGGAGGTGCTGGAAATTGTCAGTATTAAATGGGAGCCCCCTGAAGTAGAGTTTGACCATGTGGAACCAGGGAAGGAAGAATCCGAGGACTTAAAACCAAACATCCCTGAGCTGGAGCCTGTACGCCTGCGGGAGTGTAGCGTGGTGCTGGAGAGAATCTGCGTGAGAGAGCAAGGTGCTGGAGAGGAAGGGTTTCCCAACAGCACACAAGGAGATGGACAGGGAGAGAGGCGCTCACATTCAGAATGCAGTCTAGCAGGTGAGTGACCCCCAGTAGCTGTGACATTTTGGATATCACGCAATCTAGAATGCCAGTGTGGTTGAAAGAGAGAGCATGTAGGTTACATTAGTAGCTATTTCTTTTTCATGTACCACTCCAGCCAGTTCAAGATAGGAATCACTACTGGTGAGCTTAAGATACAGATATAAGCCCCTTTCACACTGGCACTCCTACCCGATTATATCAAGGGGGGAGAAGAAGGGCTTGAGGGCCAGCCAGTGGGGGGTGGGGGGATTCCAAAATTTTAGGGGGGAATGGCAAAAAAAACACCTTTGCATATATAAAACTATATATTTTACTGTCTCATCATTCACACTGGTGTTGCTTTAAAGTAAGCTGCTTTCAGGAGACCTAACAGCTGTTCATCCCTGTGAGACAGAGCTCTCTCCATTGCTTTTGCCGTTGCCTGACGTGACGTTTTTGCTGCAGCAGAAGAAAAGGTGCTTCTCTTTTTAACCAGCGCTCCATTTCTTGTTTTTAACTCTTTACACTCAGCCCTGTTTCCGCCAGTTTTTCACTGTTTTCATTTATGTATGTTTAACTACTGGATAGTTTGTACTACATGCATGTAACATATCAAATGAAAGGCCACGAAATTGCCTTTCATATTTTGTAATACAATTTGAGAATATGTGTTAAAAAAAAAAAAAACACTTTTCCAAAAAAATCATGTTTGGTCAGAGAGTAAGCTCTTCAGAATATTAGCTAAAGTTACAAAGCGCTCTCGGCGTGCAGGTCATTCAGTCGCCATGTAATGCTCTGGAGCGCGCTGCCTATTGACTGCACGCCTGGTGTAACCCATTGCAAGCCCCTACAGCTGAAATTCACATGCTTTAATCCACCACCTAGCCACGTGCCCTAAGGGTTGGTTCGTACAAGTGTCGCAGATGAATGCGATATGTCTGGTGCAGACCCAGTACTATTTTAGGTCGCAGATGCATGATAAAAAAAGTGTGTGGATGACGTAATTCCAACCTGTCGCACAGGGTCAGAGAGAGACCCTCGACTCCAACCACAAATTATGTCGGGAGTGAAGTATGAACTAACCTTAATCAATCAATATTTATTTTGTATAGCGTTGTGGCAGAGCAAAGCTCTGCCCTTTTTAAATTGGCAGGGATGGGGTTAATTTCCCCTACCTGCCTGGGTTTATTATGTTCAGGTGGCTGGGGTTGATTAGTTGATTAGGTTAATTAACGATCAATCAGCGCCCAGCCACCTGACATAAACGGAGGCCTCTGCTTCTCATTTGGGAGGAGGGAGCTGAGGAAGCAGGTTGGTGTTTGTGAATCCAGTGAAGGCATCGCCCAGCCTGGAAACCTTAATTTTGAAAGTTTTGTTTTGTTGTCTTTAATTTTGTGTTTAAAGATTTTTATTTTGCCCTTGTGCACGTTTATTTTTGTGTTTTTTTTTAATAATAAAATTAGGATTTTTTGAACTGCAGTCTGTCTCTGGGCCTCTTTCCACTCACCAGCCTGTCACAAGCATCTTTGATAGTGGACCACCATCACAAAGCGATTTACAAGATAGTGAGGAATAATACATAATACATTACATACAGGGCATAGTACATTAAAACAGTAAAAAACGAAACAATGCAAATACATTAAATATAAGCAGTATGCATTAAGTAAAAGGCTAGACAAGACAGGGTGTAATGTGATCATGTTTTTTACATCTGGTAAGGATCCTAGCAGCGACATTTTGAACCCGCTGCAGTCTGTGTTTGTAGCACACGACGGAAGACCGTCGTAGAGAGATTTGCAGTAGTACATTCGAGAGGAGAGGCATGCATGACAGAGGATCTCTACATCCGGGAGGAAAAGGTAGGGACAGACCTTTGAGATGTTTCGGAGGTAGTAGAAGGAGGATTTGACTACAGAGGAGATGTGGGCATCAAAGGAAAGGTTTCTATCCAGAAGTACACCAAGGCTTCATGCAGTGGGGGAAGGCAACAGCAGACAGTTTTTGAGGTTGAGATTCTTGAGTTTTTGATCCTACTAGAAGAAGTTCCGATTTGTTGGTGTTGAGCTGAAGAAAATTGGCAGACATTTAGGCCTCAGTGTCTTGGATGCAAGCTGAGAGTCGGACCATGGCAGACTGACATCCAGGGTCTAGTTTTAGTTAGAGCTGGGTGTATCTGCATAGGAGTGAAACATGAGGCTATGTTGGTGAATAAGGTGACCCAAGGGAAGCATGTAGATGTTGAAGAGAAGAGGCCCGAGAACAGATCCTTGGGGGGGGACACCGAACGTTCATAGGAAAACAGACTGCATGCGTCCAGATAGGTAAGAGGACAGCCAGGAGAGACATCCCAGCATACTTCTGAAGGCGGTCAAGAAGAGTGCTATGATCTGTGGCATCAGAAGCAGCTGTCAGGTCAAGGAGGACAAGGACAGAGGGAGCAGGAGGTCAATTTCGGTACTGTGATGCGGCCAGAAGCCACTGTAGAGTTTCAGGGAGATTGTTATCTGTGCGATGTTTCGTCAGCTGGCTGGCTACAGGCATTTCAAGAGTTTTGGTGAGAAAAGGGAGATTGGATATGGGATGGAAGTTGAATAAAACAGCTGGGTAATGGGAGGTTTTTTTGAGCACTGGCGTTACTCGGGCAGTCTTGAGGGCAGCAAGAATCAGGCCTGAAACCAGGGACAAATTGAGAGTGTGTATAATGGAAGGAGCAAGATCAGAAGCACAGAGATGGATGAGATTTGTTGGCCAGGGGTCCAAAAGGCACATGGCAGTAGTTAATTTCAGCAGTAGGCTGGAGACATCAGTAATGGAGATAAGGAAGAGAGAGCAGGAGGGGCAGTCGGAGGAGAGTCAAGGTGGTCAACTACTATACTGGGTTTGTGGCAGGAGAGTGTAGAATAAATGGTCTTGATTTTGTTCTGAAAGAAAGAGGAGAAATCATGGCAGGTAAGAGAGGAGGATGAATGGGAGGTGGATTAATAGATAGCTGGATTCAGGATTTGTTCAATGGTTTTGAAGAAAATATTTGGCCTACCATGTTCCATAGATATGATTTCTGAGAAGTACTTCACCCTGGCAGCAGCGAGCGCACACCTGTAGCTACTGAGGTGATCGGTCCAAATCTCTCTGTGAACTGTTAGTCCAGATGACCTAATTTGTGCTCAGAATTGCGGCAGGCAGACTTAAGCAGTCGAAGTTCGGGAGTATAACATGGACAGTTGGGATGTTTCTTTACTATTTTGGTTATAAGCAGGGCAACTGTGTTGATAATCTGAGTAAGGGTGGCGTTGTAGAGAGACACCTCGTCATCAACCGAAGACGGAAGACTGCCAGTCAGAGGGGAAGAAGAGACACATTCCAGTAGGATTTAACAGATTTTGGGATGGAAGGAAATAACAGTATCAGTAGTAGATGAAAGAGCAGGAAGATTAATATTTGCAATGATTAAGAAATGGTCAGAGAGAGAGAGATCCAGGGTGTGCCCTCGGGTGTGAGTGGGAACGTTGACAGATTGAGAGAGTCCACGACAGTCCAGCAGTGTGACAGTCAGTCACCAGAGGGGAAGAAGGCAAGTCGACATGGATGTTGATATCACCTAGGAGTAGAAGTTTGTTACTTTGGAAAGACGTAAAGGCCCCCCCCCCCCCCCCCCCCCCCCCCCCCCCCCCCTCCCCCCCCCCCCCCCCCCCCCCCCCCCCCCCCCCCCACCCCCCCCCCCCCCCCCCCCCCCCCCCCCCCCCCCCCCCCCCCCCCCCCCCCCCAAAAAAAAAAAATAAAAAAACACGTAACTGGGTGAACAATGTAATTTTGGATTTTGTAAGGGGATGCAATTCGGCATCCTGAAATTAAATCAGTTTGGGATTTTTAGGTGGAGTTCTGTTCATATGAATAACACTGGTAATGATATATCCCTAAAAAACCTTGAGCATGGAATTAAACCACACCTTCTGTAAATATGTCTTTCCCTTCCCATACCCACCCTTACACCTTTGTTTTTATTGTATATGTTGTTTTGTGTTGTATATTGTCTTTATTGTTTTTGTTTTAATAAAAGTGCATTTTTAAAATATCTTTGTTATTGAGAAATGTATATAGACATAAGTATTACTGTATGGTATGCAATGAATGCTGTATGATATGTACATTATATTCATGATATCTTTATATTTGATTCATGAGATCTGGTGTAAAACATAATAAATAAAACAAATCAGATAATGTTAAGAACAAGTTCTCACACAGAGTTTCACACAATAATCTACAAGTAAAAAGTATAACCTGTGTGATATGATGTTTTATCTTTCCTGAAATACAACGACTGATGAGTGGGGACTTTATTGTAGAAGTGAGGATCAGAGATTTGCACAGGGTAATACATTAAATTGGAGAGCTATCTGAATTATTAGTACAGTATATGGTGCTATGCGAGTACGTCCACCATGTCAACTCGGATTACAGATGTTCATTAAAGAATATAACTGCACTTTAGGACGGTATGTATAGGAAGCCAATCATTTTGTGCATTTCTCAAATTATACATACACCTTAAAACACCATCTTCCACTAAAAACTTGTACGTTTTCTATATTAACAGGTTTAGATATCCCACGTGGGCTTGATTACAACGTCAAAAATATTATTCTCTACATGAAGAAAAGTGTTTGTACTCACTTTCCCACTCAATTTATTGAAAAGGTTCAAAGTCACCAAGCAATTTACCATGAAAATAATATAACTGTTAAAGTGAGCTTACATAAACACTTATTAAACACTTATTTGCTTACCACACAGTATGACATGTTCATGAACGACATTTTTTAAAGGAAATAAACATTTGGCAAGTAGCGATTTTAGCTATGCAGAGACATAAATTATACCGACCAAAGTAATGTTTTTAAAATATTTATTTGTTAAAAAAAACTAAAATACAGCAAGCAATTTCCTGAAGATAAAATATATTTAATACAAATGAAACGTAAATATACATTATAATGAATATAACTTTTTAAAATAAAATACTGTCTGCAATACAGTTCGATAAATAAGATGACAACATATTTAAACAAAAATTACTGTCTGCAATGCAAAACTTGTTTTCGTTTCTCAAAAAAAAAATACAAAGCGTCCTGTAATTTTTGATGAACACGGAGAACCTTTCCTTTAAGCTCTAGGATTCACGTATGTGTAGAAAGGCTCAAAAAGGCAAATGCTAACTTATTTCACGGCTAACTTATTTCCTGTGACACCGGTATTTAAAGCAAGTATTATCAGTTTTCATTCTAGGAGAGGAGAAAGAGTGAGCAAGCTTTGTCCAGGGGATCCAGAAATTAGCCGTCAAGGTGGGAATAAGACGTCTGGTAGCCATTAGGAGAGATTTGGGAAAGGTCCTCACTCCTCCTCTCCTCTCTCGGACTGCCACAGCTCAGACTGCCTTTGGTAGTGTGGCCCTTAGACAGCTGGCGTTCTAAGACACTGTTTGCCAATTTACGCTATCCTGTAGGTCTGGAGCCGTATACTTAACACACGTTTCTAATCAGCCTCCCAATTCAACACAGCCCAGCACACTAAGGAACTCTACATTACAATTTTTAGGTGCAGTCTGGTTACCCCAGCAATTAATGTTTTAAACTTTTAATTAACTATAATTCACTTCCCTATTTCAATGTTGTTTCAGCCAGCGACTGGGAGCACACATGTCTCTTCAGTTACATTCACAAACTACAAGCAGTCCCTCTTACTTTCTTTCCTGTTTTTTATTTTCCAGGTTCCAATCCAGCAGCTAAAGTGAGGGCGAGTGGTGTAGAATATCCTGACTGTGGTAAAGGTTTCATGCAGTTAGAGCATTTAAAAAAAACCCAGAGAATTCACAACAGAGAGAAACCTTATCACTGCTGTTGCTGTGGAAAGAGTTTCAGTCAGTCAGGACATCTGAAAGAACACCAGCGAACTCACACAGGAGAGAAACCATATCGCTGTTCTGACTGTGGGAAGAGTTTCAGTCAGTCAGGAACCCTGAAAGAACACCAGCGAACTCACACAGGAGAGAAACCGTATCACTGCTCTGACTGTGGGAAGAGTTTCAGTCGGTCCAGACATCTGAAAGAACACCAGCGAATTCACACAGGAGAGAAACCGTATCGCTGTTCTGACTGTGGGAAGAGTTTCAGTCAGTCAGGAGAGATGAAAACACACCAGCGAACTCACACAGAAGAGAAACCGTATTGCTGCTCTGATTGTGGGAAGTGTTTCAGACAGTCAAGAGACAGGAAAACACACCAGCGAACTCACACAGGTGAGAAACCATATCACTGTTCTGACTGTGGGAAGAGTTTCAGTCAGTCAGGAACCCTGAAAATACACCAGCGAACTCACACAGGAGAGAAACCATATAGTTGCTCTGACTGTGGGAAGAGTTTCAGTCGGCCAGACAGCCTTGTTTCACACCAGCGAACTCACACAGGAGAGAAACCGTATTGCTGCTCTGACTGTGGGAAGAGTTTTAGTCAGTCTGGACATCTGAGAGAACACCAGCGAATTCACACAGGCGAGAAACCATATCACTGAAGTGACTGTGGGAAGAGTTTCAGTCTTGAACAAGCCCTTCAAATTCACAGTGGAGAGAAACCTTAACCCTTTGCTGCTTCTTGTCAGGCGCGTCCGGTCCAAATTTTTTTGAGAGTAAAAAAAGGTTTAAGACGCATTACATGGCAAAACGATATCAGTACTGCATCTCCAGCCAAGCCCCACCCCTTGTTCGCTGTATTTCTCACATACCTCTTTATAGACGTGCATACTTATAAATTCTCTCCTGATCTCTCGTTTTATCACCAAACTCCTCAATAATGCGATCCAAGTCATTATTTTATTACTATAACATCTCAAAAAATTATTTGAGCCCTGGATGCAGAAGCAGCTATCTCCTTTGTTTCCATCTTATCTCTGTGGTGTAGCTGCTAGCTCTATTGCTCACACGCCCCCTTTTTTTTCGGCTTCATTCGGCTCCTATCGGTCTCACTTGGCCATTGAAAGGTTTTCTTGTCTTTCTGATGATGTTGGACAGGGTCCGACATCGGACCGGAAAGGGAAAATCGTAATGCAGGACCTTGTCCAACATAGGACTGTAAAGGGTTAAAGGGACAATGGGACTTTTTACTCATGAGGATAAAAAACATTAATATTGCATTAAATACTGTTTGTGTATTACTCTTCAAAGTGGGCGGTGACGAGGTCACGTCACAAGAGGCTGCTCTGCTGTCAACTTAGGCTGTCAATGCAGTCAGTGTCTGGCAGCGGGAATATGCAGAAAGGAAACTATTCCACACCTCATCTGATGGACGGCAGGAGAAATGAATAACTCACTGTGGGAAATTAGTTTCAGGGATTTAGCATTTAAGCTGCATTAACTTGAAAATAATAAATTGATGGGAAAGAGTATCCCGACCCTGGATGTAGCATCCCAGAGACAAGATTGCACCGTCCTTACTGGGCAACTGCCTGGAGGATTTGTCTTGTAAATTCATTACAATTCTAAAACTAATGAAAAATGCTAGTGTCCCATGCCTGTATTATGACATGAATGACTGAATATTGTGCTACGTGAAGCTTTGCAATGTGCATTGTCCATGCTTGTATTTGTGCCTGCTTTCGTAAACTGCCCCGTGTAGTAGGCATGTGTACGGATCTTGGGTACAGAAAGGCAAATGGTGTAATCTGAGATGAGACATGACTGTACAATGAAACCCTGAGTGTGCTGATTTACAGTTGATTAATTATACACACAATACAAAGCAATGCTAAAAACAAAACCTATATGTCTATATTGTATTGAAATGAGGAACATGTATTTGCTAAGGCTTGTTGCATTAATTTGAGGACAGCACTCTGCTTTGCTGTCATTCTCATAGCTGGCTGGCAGTGCTGGAGCCTTCATGTTGTGAGGTAGCACCTGGCCAGACTCTGCAGTCAGAGAATATAGGGGTGAGGCCGGAAAAGTGGCTTTAGATAGTGAAAAAAAACATGAAAATGAAAGTATGTCGCAAGTAATCATAATATGACCCTGTGCACAATAAATAATATTTTTTTGATTTTTTATTTATTTTTTTGATTTGCGTTGCTTGACACTGTACAAAATTCCTGTTATTTTCCAAGATACTGGTTTATCTTCCCCTCTAGTAACAGCTAGCGCACAGTTCCTGGGTAGCAGATTTAAAGCAAGGAGACCGATTCCATGCTCGCACAGGTGCTTTACAGTGGAACGTAAATCTGTCACGTGACAGAATTGCACTCCGCAGCAGGCTCAGAGCTTCCCTATAAGTGTGTTTATTTTTCCTCCAAATAGCTTAAGATAAAAAAAAAAAATACCAACAGTAATAATCCATCGTGTATAACAAAAACAAAACAAAAAAAGGACAAAGTGTTTTATTTAAATGCTGTTGCAAGGCATGAATGATAAAGTGAGTTCTATTTTGTTTCAATTTAAGTTTAGTTGTTTGCGTTGCACGGGTGCGACCGGCCCTTTGTTTGCAAAATGAACACGGCATGGCGGCATCAGCAAGGGTCGCACTAAAAGGAAGATCGGGATGACTGGGATGGTTGCCTGCAATTACTCTGACAGACACTAGAGGCCACTGTAATAATGTATGCGGTTTATTTACTATATTACTGTTTTGGTAGACACCTCTTTTAATCAATCTGTAATCGTGAAATACGCAGTTGAATATACATTTCCAGGAGAAATACTGTTATTAGTACAGTCTGCAGTGGAAAAAGAAAAGTATTTTCAACCAATTCTAACTGGTATGAGGGGTATTAAAAGATATGACAAGCACTGTAGTAACACAAATCAGTGCTTTCTAGCAATTTCTATTGGGAAGATGGTTATCATATTATTATTGATATTATATATGGCTATCATAAAATGTTTTTATTAGGGGAGATGGCCAAGAAACACTGTCCAGTTACTCATATCAATGCATCATCTTTCCACTAAAATAGCTAAAAAACAGTGCTATAACTAGACCGTGCTTCTTTGCTATCTTCCCTAATAAAAACTTTTGTAATAGCTGTCTTCCCACCAATAATCGCTAGAAAGCAAACAAAATAGGAGTTAATTATGCAAATGTGTATTTTGGATTTGAAAATATTGGGCAACAGTAACATTTGCTGAGAAAACATCCTTTTGAGGAGGTCGGTGCTGCTGGTCGTTCCTGGGATCAATCTTTTCCTCTCTGTGCTCCTGGTTAAGGTGGGACAGGCCGGGGAGAAGGAGGGCATTGGAGTTGGGAAGAGCCTTAGGGACTGGCTGCTGAGCATCTCAAGCACCCAGGGGAAGCTGCTGATTGGCTATTGACATTATGACATCACTTTCCTCTATGATGTCAGTGCTGAACATGAACAGCATGATATCTGTTGCCATGGTGCTGTGCTTAAACAGTTATAAAATGGCTTGGATACATTAAGTGCTGTGATTGGCTGAAGAAGATCACATGACCGTGCAGTAATAGTTGCCTTACCGTATGGCTATGACATCATAGAAAAACGTATTTACCTGTAGGGCTGTATCCGAAGGTTCGTTCGCTAGCCAGCGATTCAAAGATTTGTCAAACGGTTTCACCCACTGTATGTTTTTTTTCTTCCTATTAACAGAAACCGTTTGACACAGTGTCACTAATGCAAAATTTGATTTTTTGATTTGTATAGTGCATATTACGATAAAAAAGTTATTAATACAACCTGCTACCAAATTGTCATACATTACGTACAACTGGAGCAGGGTATAGTATCCAAAGCAGTGGCTCGTATCTCTAGTGACTGTAGTGCTTCAGTAAAATATGTACTGAATACCTAGTGTACAAGACGGTGTAAGAGAAGTGCCATGGTAAAATCTGTTTGAAACATACAAAACATACGCTAACACTAATTTTAAACTTGAGCACCATCCGCCCCTCCCCTTTCCAGCTCATGTTATCCAGAGCCAAATCATAAATTTCTTCATTCGTCATCTTGACAACAAAGTGTTGTATAGTGTAAGCTATATTGAAAGAAATGTCTCAAAACCCCTCTGCAGGAAAGACTTTAATTTTGTTTTAATTATGTTTCTGAAATCGGAGTGTAGTGGTGAGATGTATCTGTTGTGTCTAGTTTAAACATTGCATACTCGCTACTCAGTTTTAGAAGGCGATATTTAGTTCAATAAGTATGTGCCGCTGCTGGATATACATTATTACAGTGTTGTGGAACTTTTCAGGTCTGCAACTAAAAGGGCCAACTGCACCAGGTATTCAGAGATATAAAGCTTTATTAGTTTGCGCAAACGAGAACAGCTCAACACATCAGTGTTAGGAAGCCCGAGCAGTGTTCTCTAATACAGAGATAGCATACAGTACCTTTACAGAGAGACAGGGTGGTTTCCCTTTCAACCAATAAGCTAGAGCCAACTCAGTTGGTGTAACGTGGACAGGTATTTACAAGGTAGTACAATAAAGGTTAGGTGGAAGGATGGGTTCGCCCTGATCGACCGATAAGCTGGAGCCATGTTCCTTTTGTCACACCACCCACAGTTTGGTTTTCAGCTACACCTACCTGCAGTTTAATACATTTACTTTATTTCTATAAACTTAATAGATCATAAACTCAAAATGCTTTAAAGCATATAACTCAGTGAATAATTGTAGTACAGAGTAGCAACAAACAGGTGCAGGAATGGCTCTGTGCAATTATTCCCCTGCAGGACGTTTACCTTTTTGTTCCTTAGCCACTCCAGTGTAGCTTTGGCTGTGTGCTTTGGGTCGTTGTCATGCTGAAAGGTGAGCTTCCGTCCCAGTTTCAGCTTTCTTTCAGAGGGCAGCAGATTTTCCTCAAGGACTTCTTTGTACTTTGCTCCATTCATTTTCCCTTTTATCCTGACAAGTGCCCCAGTCCCTGCCGGTGAGAAACATCCCCATAACGTCAATGGAGAGAAGGAGGGAGGAGCGCTACACGGCGCTCATTGAACGGGTACGGCTGGCCGTTGCTGCAGCGACGGCCCCTACCACAACACCGCTGATGTCGCCCCCGAAGGCACGGGCGATGAAGATGTCGGCGGAGGATGACCCGGAGGCGTATTTAGTGGTGTTCGAGCGGCTGGCTACCGCGGCGGCTTGGCCGCGGGAGTTCTGGGCCAGCCAGTTGGGACCCTGCCTGATCAGGGAGGCTCAGGCAGCCTACCAAGCCATGAGTGACCATCACGCCACCGATTACGACCTGGTCGAACAGGCTATCCTCCGTCGCCTGAATATAACAGCAGAGACCCACCGGGCGCGGTTTAGGGAGTACCAGAGAGCCCCGGAGAGAAGACCGCCCAGCAGATGGGGGAAGCCATTGTGGTGGAGCAGTTCTGCCATGTGGTCAGCGCTGAAACCCAGGCGTGGATACAGCGCCACAACCCTGACACCTTGGAGCAGGCGGTCAAACTGGCGGAAGATTATGAAGACTCCCTGACTTCTGCCCGGATCGGGATCCTGTCGGCCCCTGCCCTTCGGAGCAGCCGACCTCTCCCTCCCTATCCTCCAACACCAACACCACCACCCTTGTTCCCGGGACCCCATACCTCCGAGAGCGACGACCCCATTGGGCCCCCTCGCATCACCGCTACACCTGTTCCCCTTGCTCTGCCTCCACCATGCTTCACAGTAGGGATGGTGTTCTTTGGGTGATGCACTGTGTTGGGTTTGTGCCAAACATAACGCTTTGCATTTAAAAGTTCCATTTTAATTTAGTCAGACCAGAAAACTGTTTGCCACATGGCTACGGAATCTCCTGAGTGTTTTTTTGTATACTTCAAACTGGATTCAAGGTGAGCTTTCTTGAGTAATGGCTTCCTTCTTGCCGCTTTACCATACAGGCCAGATTTGTGGAGTGCTTGGGATATTGTTGTCACATGCACATTTTGACCAGTCTTGGCCATAAAAGCCTGTAGCTCTTGTAAAGTTGCCATTGGCCTCTTGGTAGCCTCTCTGATCAGTCTCCTTCTTGCTCGGTCATCCAGTTTGGAGGGACAGCTTGATCTAGGCAGGGTCTTGGCGGTGCCATACACCTTCCACTTCTATATAAATCATCTTGACTGGGATATTCAAAGCCTTTGATTTTTTTTATACCCATTTATCTGTGCCTTTGAATAACTTTGTCCCAGAGTTCTTTTGAAAGCTCCTTGGTGCTCATGGTTGAGTCTTTGCTTTGAAATGCACTACCCAGCAGAGGGAACCTACAGGAACTGCTGAATTTATCCTGAAATCATGTGAATCACTACAATTTAACACAGGTGCAGGCCACTTAACTTCGTGTGTGATTTTGAAGGCAATTGGTTACACCTGAGCTAATTTAGGATTGCTATTACAAGGGGGGTGGACACTTATCCAACCAAGCTATTTCAGTTTTTATTTTTATTAGTTTTAATTTTTTTATTAAAAAAATAATGCATTATAAAAAATGCATAATTCCGCTATAAGGCAACAACTTTACCCAAACATTTGAAAATGGGTTTGTAGACATATGTATAAATACACTTTATTTAATTAAATCCTAAATAAGGAATTTAGGAATCTTTCCTGATTCATTCTACGCAGACTTTAAGCTCTGGTGCAAATAAATTCGAACCACTGTTTATGGCATCTATCTAACTTTCTCTAGTTTGATTGAAAGAAAAACAAATTTTTTTTTCATGCCTCATTTCGCTGCACAGCGCTGCCTAGATATGATCAAGGATTCCTACCTGCAAAAAAAAAGTAGTAAGTCGAATCATAAGTCTTCTGTCATCGAGGCTGCATCGTAGCTCCAACGTTAGCGCCATCCAGTGTCCGCCCAGCTTTCGCCGTTCAAAGCGCAGTTTCCATTACAACTTGGTCTGTGTTTTCATCAGAAAGACTTGCTCCAACGACACTGCTGTACCGTGGCAACGCCTCATCGATGACTTCACTGGAAGTGTATCGTTGGTCCGTCAATAGCAACCGTGCAGCTTTTGAACAGAAGCACGCGAGCCTGTGCCTGACTACGCGAATCTTCTGCCTCCTAACACTGTAGATTTGCGAATTGTGACATTGAATACTACAGGCTATGTAGTAGACCTACATTAGACTTATTTATATACATCACATAACTGTTCTGAAGCAAATGTATTATACATAGACATTGATTTTATATTGATGGATAACTAAAGTGATGCTACCCTTATCACTGAAGCCAAATAGTTTCAATTCCAATACCGTCAGATTGCAGTATCCTTAACAGGTGGGTGTGAGTGTGAAAGATTCTTAAGGATTCAGTAACAGTTCAGGTCACCCTAGAGTCAGGGGAGGACGGAGTTGGGAAAAAACGATGTACATTTTGCACGTACATGTATTTTACGTGCATTCTTCAGCTTCTGGACCAGTACTTCGGTTAGAATAGTCGAAAGACTCTACGATTCTTAGGTATCAGTGTAATTAAAGGTTGAATCCGTAGTCGGGTAAGGACTTCGGATGAACAAGGGTCTAAACGTGAAGGAATAAACGGGATTTTGCACTTCCTTAGTTTGCCCCTGAAGTTCATCAAGGCACTCAATACAACTTTCAAAGTCCATTTCTTTCAATATGAGCTGCCAGACAGATACAGAAACCATGTGCTACGACTATGAACACTTCAGTCAAAGCGTCCTCCTACACCACAATAGACATTACACTCATGGACTGCTCCTGATCAAATCAATTGGTTTTGCAGCAGCCTCAGAGTAATGCATTCTCATCCTTTCAGGTTCTGCAGCAGCCTCAGATCTATGCATTCTTCATCTCTGCCCAAAGGCAGCCCCATCTCCGACATCATCTAAAACCGCCTTAACTCTCAAATACCAATTTCCTCTGCATTCAGCAGTTCTCTGCTCTCTATAGCAAGACACTGCACACTACTGACAGCATTCCATCATTTACTCCCTCAGATCTCTGCCTATTCAGTAGATCTCGGCTCAACTGTTAATCACTACAGCAGATCTCTGCTCCATCTTCAGACCTGCTCACTATTGCATTATGCAAAAATTGCTTTAGTTTACTGTTCAAATCTGCACCTGCTCTCCTCGGAGGTCTCGAAGGTTATGAGGTCGAAAGGAGGTTATGAACCTAGAATCTTTACATATATATATATATATATGACTTCCTCAGCAATTTAGTCATATGTCTGCTCATACTCTCAGATACCACAAGCATTAATACATGAGAGACATGGTACGAGAAATCTGTCTTGATTTATGAATTAAGGAGTTCCACTATTAGGAGAATGACTGGAGTTGTGAATCTCTGAATGTGAGTTCACCTTTTCCATTCCAAGCAGACATGATGGTAGCAGACCGCTGATCGATCCCATATTAACTAACTCATAGGATGGTCTGCATCTCATCTCTCTGCCTTTGTTTCCAGAATCAACATATATTTGTTCAGCTCCAACTGCCACCTCAACCCTCATCAAACTCTGCAACACTGACATCTGCTGTTCAACTAAATACAGCACTCTCCAACCTTCTGCAATCTGCTTGCCTCTACATGGCAACGTCTTAGCCCCAGCGACCAAGTCATCATTTACCACCGAATGGAAAACATTTACAACTTTCTGCACTCAAAACCAAATACATCCCATTCTGATTTAATGAGCAAGGGATTGTAGCCTCCATCGTCCTTGGAAGGGATTCTCTTCACTTAGCCCCCATTACCGTTAAAGCCTACATCTTCGTAATTCAGTATTTCTGCCTCCTCAACTCCGTCCCTTTTCCAACACTCCTATCCTCCCCATTAGTTTGCTTGACACTGTCCTTTGTTTGCAGGTTGTGTGTTTTTCAAGTATCATTGTCTTCTGCAGGCTCAGGGAGGACAGAATGTCAAGGGAGGGTTTTGTGATGATGATGTTGGAGAAATCTTTTGTGGGAAAATATTTTTGCATCAATGTGACTGAGTGATAATTTTTCTTGAATTGAAAGCTTCTGATGTACAAAGCCTGTTGATTCGTGATGTAATAACCTGAATTTAGTGGAGAGTACTCCTGCGCTGTATGGCATCAACCAGGCTTCGTTTTTGCAGAATGCAGGGTAGGAAAGGCTCTTGCATTGGCTTTAAAAGCATGTTGCTGATCACACTAAATACTAAACCTGTACTGCTCCAACCTTCCTCAGATTTGTTCACCGAGTGCCCAGAAATAGAAATAATTTTCCTTAAATTTACTGTTCCTAATGAGCGTCTATTTCTACTGATATAACTCATTGTTACAAAATTGCAAGAAGTAGATGGAACGGGGCGGTGGGGGTGTTAACTTTATCATCTCCACCTTGCTTGATGACGTGTACATTTTCTTAAAAGCCCATCTGCTTTTATTTCCATAGACAATAAGGGGGTGCTTGTGTCTCTCTCTCCCAGACTGGCCACGCAGTGTGGATACAGCTTAACCGTTGACTTCCTGGGAAATGCCAAGTTCCTTGCTTCTGTGCTGAGCTGCTTTGCTCAGAACACAGTAAGTCTTCATTTTATTTCTTGTAAACTTGTTTCTAATGGTGACATGCTGGGACTAACTTTAGCCTTTGTTTCCAGAATGACCTACAAGCTGACAGAAATCAATGTCTACTCAAACAGTTTTATGACTTCAGGTTCCTCCTATGTTCAGAGCATGGGCGGAGAGGGAAATTCTGTGTGAAAGAAACTACATGAAGGTAAGGGCTGTCCGGATGCGATAATGCTCTCCAGTATAATTGAGTTGTGTGACTATTTATTTATTTTAATTGTCTCTACAGAAGTGCTTCATTCCTGACTGATCTCAATTCTCTTCAGGTTTCAGTGAGAAGAGGTGTGCCACTTATTGAGCCAAACTTTGTTCAAGATGATCCTGATTGGTCCCTTGCATACCCTGAGGTAAAATCATCTAACTTTGCATTTTGATTCATTCACATCCCCATGGTCTTGCCTACTGAGGTCTACTCTACTGTCTCATCTAGTGGAAGCAAAATCTAACGACCCCTTAACTTTAACCTGTCTCCCAAGATGGCTGCTGTATTGGAATTGTGTGCCATTTAAGGTACTGGCTTTTGTTACGGGTCTGGGGATAGCCTTGCCCATCACAGATTACTGTTAATAAAGAAACTGAGACAGTAATGCTTTCTATTCTTCAGCTGGAGTCTTTACTAATCACAAATGCAGTAGCATTTACAAAAATACATCTTTTCATTCATTTTTATTATTTTTCTTTTACAGAACATAAACATTCATTTATAGCATTCATTCTATTTAATTTCATTGTGTTTAATTTCAGAACAATTCACCATCTCCATTCACTAGTCAACACAGAATCCTCTTCAATACAAAATAAATCTATCAAATTCAAAGGTTCTAGTTCCCCGATTATCTTAGACCCAGTGACTAACTGCACTGCCACCTACTGGTTAGTAGTGATAAAAAGGCTAGTAGTTTTGCGATAAACCAAATCTATGACAATTCTCTGCCTGTCACACTTTGCATCTGGAAAATTGTGTTCCGTCTCCCAGCAAATAGAAAGCAGGCTATGACTGTTGCTCAGGCCATGACAAATGGCTATGGCATAAAGACTACACCAACTCGAATTCTGGTTAGAGCTGCATACAACTCCACAGAAAGCCAGCCTCAGGTGGTAAGTAGTCGAGGCTTCATTGATCTCTAGTACAGTATATACAAACTGTGACAGTGACTACAGTCTTGCTTTTGTTATAGTGAAAGTCCCCTCACCTCTAACAGATCCAAACTGTACCAATGGCTGTGCTAAGATCAACCACCTTTTATAAGCAAAGCTGGATGGTCATGATGGTGGACACTGCAGTTACATGTCCTACTGGTGAGTAAGCTTCTGGAGGGGAACAGTGCTCAAGAACAGTTATAGGTTTAAGTATGATTTTTTTTTATACCAAGTCTATGGTGTCCTTTTCTTTGTCAGATGGAAGAGCCTTCACAGAAGAGATGATCACATGGAATGTTCCCCGTGTTCTACCTCTTGTTTCTACACCACAAATTACTACCCTTGTTGTTCAAATGGGAGTTGATGGCCGCAAGCTTGACCCTGCAACAATTCAGAATAGAGGTTATAAACTGGATGTTGGTCCCCAGCTATCACTGTAAAAATTCCTGTGGGCGCTGATGGTGGATATTACAAGGAATGTAAAAGTTCATCTCCTTAAATCCTTCTCATTTTAAAGCTTGCCTCTAAAATGCTTCTTTGCTTTCAGAGCCATGTATTAGACAACACCTATGTGTATTAACTGGGGATGATCTTGTGGTTAGTACGGAGGACGGTACTAAACTAGCACATGAGTTAATACCAATTGCAACTCAAGAGTCACCAGCTGCATATTCAAGCCCAAAATAACTATTGTTGCCCTCTAGGGGTTACTAAACCAATACTAAATTAGTCTAGCAGTTTCTGTAGACAGACTTGTGGTATTGTACTAACTGGAACAAATATGAAAAGTCCCAAAATGTTTTAACAATTATGAAGCTGACCTATTCATAATCAAAACATATTTTGAAACTGTGAAAAATTGCAATTGGTTCTAAGTTAGTATGCAGCTGGGGGTGATCCTGAGTACCATATTAGCTAGTCAGCGACTTGATACTCAGTTCTGTACTAAATCTGCATGTTCATTGCAACTGAGTCTTTTGATTTCTCTTCCAGTTTGACAACAACCTCCTGACTTATGAGAGTGAAGTGCTGTTCACATCTTACTGGTAAGGACTGCATCACAAATTGAGCATCTTTATGATTGAGCCTGAAACTCTACTAACCCATCTCCTCTTTCCAGGCTGAGAGTTGCCTGTCACTATCTGGTCAATGACACCAAGGTAGTACAGTTCTTGTACCTTAATAATCCTGCACCTGGAGTCCAGCCTGGCTTGGGTGCCCTTGTGGTCATCATGTGGCTTGCATTGGGTATGACTTGGATATTAAAATAATATAGATGCTGTAGCATCTGCCCATAACTTCAATTTGAGCTGAAGAGTGATGGATCCCTTTGCTTTATGCCTACAAGTGGTAATATGCATAATGTGAACACAATTGCAGTTCCCGTAAAATGAACTTTACGTGGTGTGTTTTCACTTTGGTGTAATCCTATTGTATTCCACTAACATTTATTTCTTCTCTTGCAGCTCCAGTCAAAGTGTGGTCTCTTCTGGGAGCTGCAATGGGTGTGTGTTCAGTGGCTGGCTTTGTAGCTGGAGTTGGAGCTGGAAAGTGTGTATTGATGATAAATAAAATATCTTGTTTGTAAAAGCTGTTTGAATTCATTTAAAGGTGGGTGCTTAACTTCCCCTTGCAGTCTCTCTTATTTTGAAAGCTCAGTGCTGACAGGTATGCATATTATAAAACACACATACTAAGTACAGACTTGTAGAAAAACTATCATACAGTTCTGTGGGTGATTGTGTTCACAAACAAGTATATTAAGTGTCCAAACACATATAAGTAAAACATACATCGATTTATTATATTTTTGTACTAACCCTGGGAGTACAGTAGTTGCTTATTAAATAAAATATTGTAGATTCGTTTGATATATAGTATATTAATTTCTTAAGTAGACGTGATTATCTTCGGACAGCAAACTCGACACATCACCTGCGCATGTTTAGGGTTTGTTGTATCGTAATATAAATAAACTTGAAAATACTGCGTTTGTATTTTTATCAGTATTAACAATAAAAAGTATGTCTCTGCGAGCATCCGTCAAATTTTTTAATCCCCCGATAACGGGATATGAAAATTAGCGATATCATATCAAAATATCAAAATTGGTGCCAGCCCTCCATCATCATTCCTTTCTGGTTTTGTATTGTTACAATTCAATAACCAATAAAACCCAACATCACAGCATCGGACTGGAAACATCATATCCCAAATCTTCATTAACTGCAACCAGACCTCCTTTTCTGTGTAACTGGACTCTCTCCATCATCTTACAAGATTACAATTATCAAAGATTCCCATGACTGTATATCTTTTACTATGACTCTACAGCTGTGGCCAAAAGTTTTGCGTCACCTAGAATTTTAGGAGTGAGATGTAATAAAAAAAAAGAAGAAGAATATAATTCAGGCATTTTATTTAACATCATGTAATCAAAGAAATTACAAAATTATATCACAAAAGTCTACCGGAAGTCATAATAGTAATAAACTACTTCATGTTAGATTTTGAAATGTCACATTGCTCAATTTGTGTCAGTTTTTTGTTCAGTATATGGGAAACTACAAAGCGGTGTGTAATTCAATATGTTAATGTAACATTGTTCAGCAGCTTTCATTTCACTTTATGAAGCAATATTAGTTCATTCTGAGAGGGTGATGCAAAGCTTTTGGTCCAAGCTGTATGAATAAAGTCCTTCTACTTGAATTCAATCACTGTAGTGATAGCAAGCAGAAACCAAGCAAGCAGCGTAGAGAAACTCATGGCAGGTCTTCAATAAGAACATAAGAACACAGTATAGTTTACAAACAAGAGGAGGCCATTCAGCCCATCTTGCTCGTTTGGTTGTTAGTAGCTTATTGATCCCAGAATCAAATCAAGTAGCGCTGGAAAGATCCTAGGACGTCAGCTTCAACAACATTACTGGGGAGTTGGTTTCACAATCCCACAATTCTCTGTATAAAAAAAGTGTCTCCTTTTTGTGTTCTTAATGCTCCTTTATCTAATCACCATTTGTGACCCCTGATCCCCTTGGTCGACACTGTCAATATCTTTTAGAATTTTGAATGCTTGAATCAGGTCATAGTCTTCTTTGTTCAAGACTGAACAGATTCAATTATTTTAGCCGGTCTGCATATGACATGCCTTTTAAACCAGGAATAATTCTGGTCGCTCTTCTTTGCACTCTTTCTAGAGCAGCTATATCATTTTTGTAGCAAGGTGAACTGAACACAATATTCTAGATGAGGTCTTACTAATGCATTGTAAAGTTTTAACATTACTTGCCTTGATTTAAATTCAACACTTCTCACGATAACATGAGAGTAGATGTTAAACTTCATGCTGATTTGAACTCGGCTCTCGCCAAGATAAGCACCAACTTAAACGTAGCTTTACAGTAAACTAATGTGATCCATCTGCATCCATCTTTCCATCTGATGATGTAGATATCCTTCTGCTTGGTGTTGACGGCTGAAGTGTAATGCTGGCTCCAGGGATCAACATATTTGCATTCCCAGTGCATCAGCACACGCAATGTCTGCGATGCAGGCTCCAGGGATCAACCACAGTGCGATCTCCCCAGCGCATCAGCATGACAACCTGTCTGGATTGAGCTAAGTAGGGTACATCTCTGGGGTCTTCAAGTGGGCTCCTTCTGTCCTCTGTGTTTCATCGACTAGCCCACAACACCTCAATAGGGCTCAACACTGATTCTGGTGTCCTAGCATCACCCCCCTCCATCCCCCACTCAGCTCAGCCCAGCTTAGTTACCTGCACATCAATGCTGCTTTCTTTTTATTGGGCTTGAGATCCCCATATAGAATCTTTCTGTCTCAACCACAGCCAGGTTCTGCTCCTTTCTGCTGCTTCAGATAAGTTCTTCACTGTGTGACGCAACTCTTGGCCACTGAACCCAACATCTCTGAGTAAACCGTCCTTTGCTAAGACCCACCTTACATCCTGTCAAAATGTGCCTTAATGTTGCAGGTGATGAACACAAAGGACATGAGGGATCCTCACCCACCCAGAGGTTTAGGTTCTGTGGTGATGGGAGAACATCATATGTTGATGTGATGAGGAAATTGATCCTGCTCTGTTCCATTGTCCATAGATCTTGCCAGCTGATCTTGCACTGTTCCACACTTTTCCTTCTCATCCATTCTCCCTACTTGGCTTGGGAAATGACCTTTACACACCTGATCCTCTCCTCCTGCTTTTGCACTTCATTGACTGCCAGCTTGCTCTGTTGATCTGGGGTTGCCTTGTGCCAAGTAGGAGGAACTGAACTGAGACCAAGACCTTCTCTTCCATACTGTACTTGCCCCATGATATCACCAATTCAAAGGGCAGCCTTTGCATCTTACACAGCTTTCTTTGGCGCACTTAAACTCCTTAGTTAATGCCGAGACTGGTAGCTGCAGTATTCCTTTACCATAAAGTCCCATTCTGCTGAGGCAGTGTGGAACTCTATTGTTGTCAAGGAAACCTTGTACAGAGTCAGTGGCCACAGCAGTCTTGGCAGTAGACCAGACTGAAAGCACCAGCGTTTCAGTTTGCCAGGTAAAGTGCTGCTGTCTATTCTCTTCAACCCTTCCACTGCTTGCTGTCTAACTTCTCCCACACAAACTGTGCCCTTTAAATCACAGTTGTACCATCCCCCAAGACTTTTCACTGGCTTCTCAGACACTGTTGGTATTGCCTCACCATTAATATAGCATTTTATCTAATACTTTACCTTTTATTATAGGGATGCTCCTTGATTTAGTGGGCTTGAATTGCATTCTCATTGGTAAATTTGCCCAATAACAGATTAGTGCAGGCTACGGTTGTCATCCATGTATGCTCGAATTGGAGGTAGTCGCATTCTAGAAGCGAAGTGCTCTCCTCTCACTACCCATTTTGATGCCCTAATAATTACTTCCATTGCCACGGTAAAAGCCAGTGGAGAAATGGCACATCCTGCATTATTCCAGCTTCTAGGCATTGCCATATTGTGCTGAATTCTGAAGTTGAAAAATGTAAATTGCAAATTTCCAACCAGCTTTTGCAAAATTGGGCATTAGTACACAAAAATAAAAAAACAAATGCTGCTCAAAGAAGTTCATGTGGCACCGAACCATATGCATTAGCCAAATTGAGGAATGTCAGATGAAGCTCCTTCCCCTCCTTTTTAGCTGAGGAAATTTGTTCCCAGATGACACTAATGTGTTTGAGGCATCCTAGAATGCCCACTTTTTGTACTGAAGTGTCACTGAAGCAGTTCTTTGCTAGGTTGGTTGACAATCTGAGCAGTAATGCTGAAGAAAATCTTGCATTCTATGTTTAATAGGAAAATGGGGCAAAACTGACTGATGCTTGCAGAAACTAAATGTTATCCAATAAGAAGTTAACTGTAGTTTGACAAGTTTCATAAACCTAGTTTAGTGATTGTCCAAACTATTTTACCCAACTATACAAGTTGTAAGAACACAAAATAAACTGCTGTATATTGTTTTTGTAAGGGTTTCAGACACTATGTACCAATCATGTTACTCAGTTCTCCAGGCCAAAGATTTCTTCAAGGGAGTCAAACACCTACACACTAATTTCTAGAAGCTACAGAAGTCAGAGACAGACCAGAGGGGTTCTTCGTACAGAGGTTTTAATTCCACATACAAAAAAAACTAGCAGAATTGTGCTGGCAAGCTACTGGAAACCATGCATTTCATCAGTTGGGGGCAGGAACAAGGAGCTCACTGCTAGACTTGGAGCAGTCTGGATGACGCCACATGCAGTAACCCATAGACAGGGCTCCCAGGAGAGCCATCAGGAGAAGTGGAGCAGCCAGGACAGGCAGCCAGGCCAAAGCCTGCTGGGGTTCTGGGAGAGGAGATAGCAGGAGTTAGCAACAGAAAGGGTTCCCAGCACAGGTATGGTCTCCACAGTGCCCAGGAGCAGCTTTAATAGGAGTCCATTACTTTAGGACTTGCAGGGAGGCATGCTTAGGGTGGGCAGTCCCTGTGTTCCAATACTAAACCATTTAAACTTCAGGTCATAGCTTTGTGGTATAATTGTAGTTCTATGCTGTGGATTTGAAGGCTTTGGCAGCAGTGGTGTAACGTTGAATTTAACATTACAAGGGAACTTTTACTGTAGACATGAAGTCAGGGCTGTTTTTATACATGCAAGCCACGTGTACACTGGATTGGAAACTGCAGGCTGTACTCACCCTCCAGTGACAGAGCAGGGCTCCTCTGGTAGATTTCCTGGTTGTCAGCAGACAGCTCATCAGAAAGGATCCTCAGGGGTCCCAGCACTGCAGTGCGTCTCAGCCCCTCTTCAGCTGCTCAGGAGAAAGGGAGCCTGGTTAGAAACGGGACCTGCTACACAACAATGCCTCATGCAGTACCAGAGTCACTACAACAGGGGCAGGTTGAATCAAGCCAAGCAGCAAGACTACTTTGTGGCCGACAGGCATCAAGCAGAGTACCAGCAAGAGAGAAAGCAGCCTCAGGTTAGAGGAGGTGTTCTTTGGTAATCAATATTGAGGTGCTGCACCCCCAATTAAGGATCCTTTGGCTGCGATACAATTTTAATGTCACTCAAATGAAACCCCCACAGCTACAGTATATAGAAACAGCAGTATTACTACCAGTGTGCCTCCTCTTCCTCATATTGCAGGAGGAAGTGCAGCAGCTGCACACAGAGCTCTGACCAGGGTTATCCAGGAGCTCCCACCTAGAATACAAGAGCAAGACACAGAACCTAAAGACACTGCAATAGACTGCTACTGGATAGAGCGGAACAATGAAGTCGTCCCCCTATGACTTGCACCCACTACATGAACATGTAGAAATGCAGGAGTGAACTATGCATGCACAGACTGTTCCATAATATACCCAGATTGGTTTAGGACTCCAGCACAAAAGTGCTTCCCTAGGGACTTGCACACACACCTTGTTATCCCAGTTCTTGGGAAAGTGAAGCGCCATTTCAATTAAATGCGCCACACAATTGCAAGGTCAGAACTGCTGTGCAGATTGTTAGTCCTGGGCCCCTGTGGTGTTGGTTAACTGGAGCTCACAGCCCTGCACTCCCCTTGTACAAAAAGCAGCCTCAGCAGGGTCCAGTCCTTACCTCCTGGTTCTCTGGTTGAATGAACAGGCTTTCTTGGTGGGGTCATTGAGCTGGGCAGGGTCCCAGGCCAGCAACCGGCAGTGGATATAGACCTAGGAAAAGCTCAATGTTACTGCTCTTGAACCTCTGAATTATACACATGTTACTAGCTGCCCTGTGCCCTCCAATACAATCCACATTAACCCATCAGATACTCACATCTGTGTTCAGTTGGGTAAACTTGAAGGCCTGGACAACCAGACGTATCTCAGAGGTCTGGACTCGGGGCAGAAACCTGGAGTTAGCAGCCTGGCCATCTACAAAGCATCTGCAGGGAGAAACGAGAGCACTGAACAGGAGGAAGCACTCGTCAGGACTGGGGAACTATGGGTCCAAGACCAAGGTAGCATTAAAAGGACAAGTGCACAAGCACACTGGACCCTTAAGGGATGACAGTTTGCAAGCAGGACTGCTGTGCTCCCAAGTGCTAAACATGCAGATTTAAACTCTGCATTTCCAATAAAGCAGAATGAATATCTACCCATGGTTGGCGATGAGCGGGTAGGTCTGGCTTGAAGGGCTCAGCTCTGGAGTGCTGGCAGCAACACACTCTTCTATGTAGACCATCAGTGGCATGTGGAATTGCTGCTTCACTGCAGCTGCAATGAAGATGGGGGACCCCAGGAAGAACAGACTGGAAGTGCGTGGAGCCGAGAATCCATCTGACAAAGGAGGGAAGCATGAGAACAGCAACCCACCCAACTCGGCTCACTAGCCAGGACAGAGCAACACCAAAGGAATTGCATAAATATTTCCTACTGGACTGGAGGAAGTGACCCAATGAGCAGCACAGGCTGCTGCCCCTGCCAGGTTAGTGTTGCACTGGACACCTTTCTAAACAAATAGACCAAGGGTACATTGTAGGACAGCAAACTCACCATTCATAATCCCCATGGTAAACTCCAGCTTCCCAAACCCAGAAGCATCCCCAAGTGCAGGGTTATACACTGGAGGAGTCCAGCCAGCAGGTCTGGAGAAGATAAGGGTAGAAGCTTTGGTTAAAGCAGCAAAGACAGTTTGCATTCAGCAGAAAACAGAGACAAGTCTTTATAAAACTGAACTAAACCTACTGGGAGCACCAACGCTATAGAGGTTAACAGCAATTGCAACAGCTCCTTGAATGCAGGAGAAGTCAGTGGATAATGTAGGCACAATTGCCCGACTAATAATTTGATATAAGGACATACCTGAACTAATCTGTTGGATTCAATTTTAAGCACACAATATGCAATACCGCATTTGAACTATTGACTGGAGCAGCTGCTGAAATCACCTTACACAAGGGGGGGGGGGGCCCACAGGCCAGTGGACAGGGTCACATTTAAGCATCCAATCAGAATTTATGGTGGAAACAAAGGGCTGGAGACAGAAGGAAGTTGGGGTCATCCCATGCAGAGTCAGTTGTGGGGAGGAATGTACAGGACTTTTGCAAAGAACTACAAGAACAGGCAATTTGCAGCAACAATTTTGAATTTATTTCTGGTCTAAAAACATGGCACCATAAGACAGCACTAAGCTTTATACCGCTTGACTGCAAGAAGATACAGTACCCTGCAATAAATGAACATCAATGAAAGAGACATCTGCAAGTCAGTTTGTGTACACGTCAAAGAACCATTCCCAGCTAGGGCACAAGCTTCTGCTCCTAGTTTGTAATCACAGCAGAACGAGACTGTCTGCCTTGGAGGTGAAGCATTCAAGAACACCACAGGATGTGCGAAACCCCTACTTGGGTTTTGAAGAGAAAGAGCCCAACTTGGGTTTGAAGATTTGTGGAAACAAAGACTAACTACAACTGAAGACTTGTCTGCAGACTTTTGGGGTCTTCAAGGAACTGTTGAATATAATTCCCTTACTTTCCTTGTAGAACTAGTGCAATTACAACAGAGTAATTCTTAAATTGTGCGTCTGAAACCTCAGAGTTTGAACCTTGTTAAAGTAACTAAGCTGCTTAACTCATGAAGTGCTTATTTGAAAGTAAGCTTGTAATTGTTAAACAACTGAAGTCCAGCCTTAGCAGTGATGTTGCTAGAAGAATTGAAATTGAGCAAGTTTTGTATTTGAATAGATGCTTGTTTAATAGTTATTTGCCTGTGAGCATTTAAACGGAGGGCCACTGTCTGCATAGCTGAGGGAACTGCCAGCAGAGCAATGTCATCACTTGCTAGCAGAGTCATGCAGCCTCTGAGAGACAGGAGTGACTGTACTGTTAGAATGAAGTACTGAACTACATGGAATGTTAGGGTTCTACTTGTACTGTAGTTTAATCATGTTAGAGAAACTCTAGATATAGAAGCATCTACATCCAATGATGGAGTTTACTGGTGCTGCATTGATATGCATGTGAATCATTACCTTGTGAGGATTTAAGTTTCCTTTCTGTACCATTAGTATTATCTATAAAATTTACAATATTTTAACCTACCTTGTTGTGGTTGAGGGCGTTGTATGTTCATTGCAATTCCTCAATCTTATACATGTCATTAAAATTACTATGATCAGGTCTTAACGTGAATGAATATTTAACAGATTGTCTGTTCAGTCAGTGATCCAACATGATAATGGCCATATGGTATTCATTCAAGTTGATCACATTAATTTGAACTATATTCATTATTCAAATTGTTATTAAACTAACATGATTAGCCCCACAGTAAAAACCACTCATTAGGTCATTTTAAATCAGGTTTCCCCTACATGCTGCTCACACTACAGCTCCTTACTGGCTCAAAAAAACCCAAATCAGCATGCAGTGGCACCAGTCACTCGTCAAGAGGGGGCAGCAAAGGGTTCAAGACCTACAAGCAGAGAAGACAGCTCCACAGTACTCACTTGGTGTAGGTGCACACAATAGCCTGAGTGAATGGAGTCTGGTAGAAGCCATTCTGGGTGGGCTGGTACTTCAAAACATTCATGTAACTGGTGACATTGGTAGTAACCTGGGCAAAGCAGCAGATTAAAGTTTAAAAGCACAATCCCATTATTCCCCTCATTAAAGCCAACATTGCATTTCCTATGCAGTGGGAGCCAGAGAAGCACAAACAGCCAAAGTGGACACTCCCAGAGCATTATGGGTACAGCTGCAGTGGTCCATATATTTGTATTACCCTTTGTATAAATGTAGTTTCCCTGTGATCTGCAATATCCCAAATGACTCCACAGAACTTGTAGCTATATGTTGAATGTAATTGAATGGGGGCCTGAGCTGGAACTAGTACTAAAAGAAATGAGGCTTGCTTTAGATGCCACTTACCATGCGTATAAAGCTGCAGTCAAGCAGCCCTGATTGGAACTGCACAGTGTTATAGCTGCTGGTGGACGGAGAGCAGCTTCCCAATAGAAAACCTTTGGGGTCCAGAGGTAGAGCCTGCCCAATGTTCAGCAACACCCTCACACTGACAGAGTCCACACCACAGGCTACAGTCCCAGCTACAGGGGAGAGAATGAAACATTTCACACATGTCAACAATTCATGTCAGTAGGGATTAATCATACAGACAGGTTTTAGTCCTACCTCAAATTAACATGGATTTACCCTATTTTGCACATTGATTCAGGATGTTCAGTTATATACTGTGTGGGTACCTGTCCAGCACATCACATGGTGCTACTGCAGCTAGACAATGCATTAGGAAGACCTCATCTGGAATATCATTTCAGTTCTGGTCACCTCGCTACAAAAAAAAATTGCTGCTCTAGAAAGAGCGACCGGAATTATTCTAGGTTTAAGAGGCATGTCATATGCAGACAGGCTAAAAGAATTGAATCTGTTCAGTCTTGAACAAAGACGACTACTCAGCGACCTGATTCAAGCATTCAGAATTCAAAAGGTAGAAACCCAAGGGACTTTCAACCCAAAAAAAAATACAATGGAAGTTTGACAAAGGGCATTCAGAACAGAAGGCACTTTTTACACAGATAATTGAGCACACCCCCTGGGATCCTTCAAGAAACCGTTTGATTTTCTGGGATTAATATGCTACCAACAACCAAACGAGCAAGATGGGCTGAATGGCCTCTTGTTTGTAAGCTTTGTTCTTATGAGACTCTGAACTGCAGAACGGGCAGCAATTGAAAGCCAGATAGCCACAACCTCTCAGCACTGCGATTCAAATAGTTACACATCCCAAAGGAAAAGCAAGAAATCAAAATTTACTGATTTAAAACATTGAGCCACCAATGTTTAGATCAAATAAACCCCATAGTTTTACTTTACTGTTACAAGTATCCAGGACAGAACTGGGTGGGATTTAAGGAGTTTTACAGACAGGTAAAGACCCCCAAGTCCAAGACATCCTAGAGTACAAACCTGAAAGATCCATTATGAATATACAGCTCATACATCGTAGTATTTGATTGTCGGGGTTTTCCGCCGACGTTTCTCCTCTCCCTTAACTGAATTGATGAGCCATTCGAGTATCAATCACAGCTAAGAAACGTGCTAACAGCTAGAATTAAATTTACGGAGTTTGTGAAAAAACTAAACTTTAAAATTCTAAATCTAATTTTCTTCGTTTCAAAGCAGAAGCGAGTCGTCCGTATTAACACGGATAAAAGGTCACGCAGAACGATGGTAATGGTGTCCCACATAACTAAGTTCTCATTACAGCTTTAATGTTTGTCTTATTAAAACATGCCGCCATCTAGTTTGTATATTCTGCTTGTAAATCAAATTAAGGCTAGGCCATTAGTTTAACAACAAAAAAACCAAACACAAAACAAGTGTCAACTGTACTAAACGCGTTTCTCATTGTGCTTGAGATGCACGAATGACGTAACAAGTGTTACTTCAATTAATAAAATGAGAATACAAGAGTCTAGGTAAAGCATCGAAAATTAAGAGCTAATTAACAAATGCAGGAGTCAGCATTGCCAATAAGTGATCAGCACTGATCAGTGTGTGTATATCAGTTACAAAACCAGCTAAACACTGCGACTCACCACTATCATCCATACCAATCAATACACAATACAGATGCAGCAATGTACTGTATGAAATAGCTATACGCTAGAAAGTGCTTCTTTGTTTCCAAGCAGTAAATGTACAACGAGACCCATTACTATACCTCCCTCTGGTACCACTAGAGGCACCCAGCAAAGCACCAGCACAACCCCGCTCCAGAAAGAAGCCATGACGCAACCAGGACGATACTCGCTGAGCCTCGTGCAGAGGCTTTTATAGGGAATTCAAAGCGATCAACTAACCAGGAGAGATGAGCGCATTCCACACGGGCATTCCTGAGAAACACACGGGCTCTGTAGGGTTCAATGTGTTCCGAAAAACGAGTTCTTTTTGTTAAGTGCTCAGTTCGGCTTATGCGTTATACAATTGGCTTTTAAAGAGAAGGTTTTTTTTTTTTTGTTTGTTTGTTTTTTTTTTAAATATAGAAGTGGTGTTTTTGTTACTTGTTTTTTTTCTCGTATGCAATGCTACCGGTCACTTCATTGCGCAGTGTGTAATCTGCTGGCGGTTTTTTTTTCTTCTATCACATAGAAGAACCTTATAAACCGCTAGGCATTTAGGCACGTGTTGTAGTAAACTGCACAAGTGAACCTACTGTGGGCACGTACACATACAATACAGCTATACATCGCATAACATTTACAAGCAGCTCTAGGGTTGCAAACCTGGTATCTAGTTTTGTACTGAAGGACGGTTTGGGCTCCTACCTGTGTCTAAAACTCCTTAACAATAAAACGATCCTCTATCTTGGATGGTTTAATAAAGTAACACTATATATGGTTTATTTGATTGATCTATATATTAGTGGATTGATAAAATAGTTTGATTTCTTGCTTTTATTTGGGATGCGTGCATATTTAAACAGTGCAATAGCTGGCCGTGCTGCTTTTCAGATTCTCTCCAATGATCTTTCAATTGCTGCCCGTGCTGCAGTTCAGACTCTCTCTAGTGATCTTTAAATTGCTGCCCGTGCTGCAGTTCAGATTCTCTCCAATGATCTTTCAATTGCTGCCCGTGCCGCAGTTCAAACTCTCTCCAATGATCTTTCAATTGCTGCCCGTGCCGCAGTTCAAACTCTCTCCAATGATCTTTCAATTGCTGCCCGTGCTGCAGTTCAGACTCTCTCCAGTGATCTTTCAATTGCTGCCCGTGCTGCAGTTCAGACTCTCTCCAGTGATCTTTCAATTGCTGCCCGTGCTGCAGTTCAGACTCTCTCCAGTGATCTTTCAATTGCTGCCCGTGCTGCAGTTCAGACTCTCTCCAATGATCTTTCAATTGCTGCCCGTGCTGCAGTTCAGACTCTCTCCAATGATCTTTCAATAGCTGCCCGTGCTGCAGTTCAGACTCTCTCCAATGATCTTTCAATTGCTGCCCGTGCTGCAGTTCAGACTCTCTCCAGTGATCTTTCAATTGCTGCCCGTGCTGCAGTTCAGACTCTCTCCAATGATCTTTCAATAGCTGCCCGTGCTGCAGTTCAGACTCTCTCCAATGATCTTTCAATTGCTGCCCGTGCTGCAGTTCAGACTCTCTCCAGTGATCTTTCAATTGCTGCCCGTGCTGCAGTTCAGACTCTCTCCAATGATAATTCAATTGCTGCCCGTGCTGCAGTTCAGACTCTTTTTAAGAAACTTGTTTAGCTGCCCGTGCTGCAGTTCAGACTCTCTCCAGTTGATCTTTCAATAGCTGCCCGTGCTGCAGTTCAGACTCTCTAAACTATCCCAAAACTGTCTCAATGGTTTCGCGGCGGTTGCCCACGGGTCAATGTGCGTAGCACAGGTACTTGCCTCAATAAAACGATATGCAGCCTTACGTAGACTTTTATTGTTTTTATTTTTAAGAAACTTGTTTTCAGCTCTTAAACAGTTGCAGTTTAAGGTAGCTATAAGATTTGTGAGTCGAAGAGTCTAAACTATCCCAAAACTGATCTAGTGTATATAAAATCACATGGTAACCCTGCCCAGGAAGGCCTGTTTCCGAGTTCTTCCCCATGCAGTCTCACTTATTTTGAAAGCTCAGGGCTGGCAGGTATGCATATTATAAAACACACACATGCAAAGTACAGAATTCTAGAAACAAACTGTTATACAGTTCTGTGGGTGATCATGATCATAAAGTATAAGTGTCCAAACACATGCAAATAAATAAATAAAACAAATATATCTGTTATATTTTTGTACTAACCCTAGTTTCTATTACTCACCTTAGCTGATGTAAAACTAAAAAATCTGTTATAGTAGCTAATGCAGCCTTTACAGTGTTCAGTCGCCTAACAGTGATACTGCAAACATGAAAAACTACAACTCCCAGAACCCATTGCCCGTTTCTGTAGTCCTGTGTGTGATGCCATAGGTCTGTCAGACTCCGAGTTGTGATTACACAGGGATATTTTCCTGATTATATTCCTTCTTGCTTTGACATGCTAGTTTCTGTACGTAAGTTTATGAGTGAAACTAAACACCCTCTATACCCTGTTCTAGCATTTTGGGATGTGGGGCAAAGGGGATCGTAGTGATTTTGCACAGAATAAAATATACCCAGTAGATTATGAGTAGAAAACAGAAATACTTACGGGTGAAGATAACAAAGTTCTCTTGTTTTTTTTTTGTTTTTTTTTGTTCACTGTGGTTTATACGTCTTTTACTGGAAGTGGCCCCAAGTGTGAGCCCCAAGTAAGGTATTAGTTTAGCTTTTCACTTTTAACACTCTGTGTACACATGAGTCTTATATTCTACTTGATGAATTGGTTAAACAAACCTCTACTTAACAACACGTTGTTCTCTGCATGTTCTTTTTCACTGTGTTTATATAGTCTGTTACTGGTTAAACTCCTTTCACAAAACACGTTCTGTAACAAACCGGTACTGAACAACATGCAGGCAACTGGTTTCACCCTAAGACCCGTGGGAAAATCGAGACGCGTGTCAGCTTGGCCGTCAGACAACAAGCGCACAACCCCTTGTGGTGTGACGATGTTTGCCGCCACGCCTTCGAGCCGCCGTCTCGGGCTCTGCTCGTTCTACGCTTGCTCTGTCTCGCTGCGCCACTCAACGACCTTAACTATAAGGACGTGGGGAGACCCTGGGGCTACACGCCACCCCCACACAAATCACAATATGGGGAATCTTCTCCTCCCACCCAAACTAGCGCCCTGATGAGTCTCGTCGGAGCGTAAGAGAAGGATAATAAGTTGGACGGGCGTCTGAGGGAGGCCGACTAGGAGCTCGCGCGAAACGTTGTGGGGCTGGCAAGATGCGCCTCGCGACGAACAGAATTGCGTAAGCAGAACAATGGGAGTCTCCACTCGCTAAGCCGCCCGACAGACGCGCGACTTCCTCTAAAATTAGAGGTGTCATGCGGGGGTCTCTGTGAGGACACGTCGCGCGAGCAAACGTTGCGCATGCCCTGACTGGTGAGAAGACGACGGACATCCCCAGGGCGGTGAACATGTCGTCAAGCGCAGAGGGCACCAGTATGTGTATTGTCATGTCACTTAGGGGTGGCAAGACAAGGAATGAGGCTGTGCTATGCGGTTACCTGTCGGAGGCGGAGAGGAGGTGGGAGCGTCGATCAGGTTGGCTCGGCCATGCGCGCGTGGGAATTGGGGCCCTTGTTGGGACCCTGTAATAAGTCGTAAGTAACTGACGAACATCGTTTGGCACCTTCAATGGTTATTACATATCTGGTATGTGTTAGTATTTAAATTTTGATTGTTGTGTCGGGTGCCCACATTAAATTAACGTCTAGTATGGTTACGTACACAAGAAAACAACAGTAACTAGTGTTGTGCAATTTCATGAATTTCGTGTAATCTTTTATTATCTAGTCGAATGGTAATTTTTCGTTATACCCACAATTTGTAGACCTTTCTGTAGGTAGGTGAGGAGAACGATTGTACTATATTACTTATTGGGTACAAGGTCGCAGTATACATATATATACATACATGAGATATAACGTACATTACATTACACAATTTCGGACCTGAAACCTGGTTAGACTTAACTTGACCTCCAGTATAAATTTTATATAATACAAATCACATCATAAAATTTAGGTAAACAATAGACAAACAGAACCAAACAAATTACTTATTTTCGATTAAGTGTTTATGGAGTAACAATGTCTATAATAGAGATGGTAGGGACATCGTGTTTTTTTCAAAATTTAATGAACATTTTAAAATCGAAAATAATAACCACGTGACTCACAATCATCAATCGTGAATCAAAGCAACCGTATTTGTTTGCAGGCATAAAGTTACCGTAATCAGTCAAAATATACTTGGGGAATGGCCTTCTAGTTTGTGTTGCTTGGCCCACCCCAAACCACACGCCCATCGCTACAAAAATCAATACCGATTGAACTACATCAGCCTCCTGGCAACCAGAGGTCCTAAAGAAGACGCCTCTTGATCCTCACAATGCTTCGGCTTCCCCACCAACACACGCATACGCACCCAGATTCAACACAGCTCTTTGGGGTTGTACTCACTCCCAATTCATGAGCCTACACCAATATTACCTAGCTCTACACCTGGCGGTTGTTCTCCTAGACAAATTCACGCCACCGCTCACACTATTCAATCAGCTCTGCCAGGGGTCGTACTGAAATTCACGAAACAGACTCAACACCAATATCAATAAAGCCTACACCTCACCCACCCCCCCAAACATCTCGTGGGTCTGCCACCTCTACTCACCGTCGGCCTCACTATTAATAGCTCTGAGGGGTGTACTCCTCAAAGCAGAGCCTCAAAAAATTATTAATAGCTCTGCTTGGTCATATCCTCAGATTCAGAGCGTCAATCTCACGAAGCATTAAATTTGCAAAATGATGACTGATTGTTGGCATCATAGCTGTTAACTTTGAATCTATAATGTGTATCATCTATCCGGGTCCCCTTAACCCCATAAACCCACTCGGCAAAGACAGACCATGGGCTGGTTACGAGAGGCGCATTTGGCCGGTGTTTGAAGCCCCCGGCCGACTGGCCGTTAGCGTTTTTCATGTATCTAGTGTGTGGAGATTTCCCTCTCCTGACGGCGTCCCCCGGCCGTGTGCCCCAAACCTGCCCCCACTTTCACTATACCCCCGTACTTCAAACCTAGTCTGATGTACCGGCACGTTTCTTGTTTGCACGGTCAGCATCCGCGACACACTGCCCCTGCAACAGGGCACGCTGCTCCTACCTCACGAATCTCACCTCGCCCTCCATGCCACGATCTAGCCTGCACCTTTTTTTTTTTGACTTTTTTTTTTTTGATATGTACCACGGTACCCTCACCCGCAACATCCCGCTGCCTCCCATCTTTTCACAATATATATTCATAAATAAACCTCAGCTAGAGACACCGCCCCTCTGACATCTCCTAACAAGAATCGACATAACTGATTGCCAATATAAACATCACAAACACAACCTCCACTATATACGCCTACGACGTGGCCCACCGGGACATCATCTTGGTTCCTTGCTAGTGACACACAGGTCAGTCCTCCGCTGCAGAAAAACCAGCAGCATTTTGTGGTGGGCATTAACTGTGTTTGCCTCATATCCGGCTTCACAGTCATAGTTTGCAGGTAGCATGGTGTATCTGCGGCGTCACCTTGCACGGTCACAAATTGAGCTGCACCAAGGTCCCCCAGGTCGTCATGTCAGACCCGCCTGGACAGGCGGCGCCCCTCGAATTGTCCCGTTTGCACTTTGGGATTACCAGGGTTCACGATCCAGTAAATCGTCTGTCGCCCATCTTCCCTACCCGGACATCTCTGGAAGCATTTGCCGTGCGACTTGGGCCGACCCCCCTCCCCGGCACCAAGTGACCCTGCGCTCTCTGCTGTCCTCCACTTCATTTTTCTTCTTTAGTCTTGTTTGCATAGCTGGCTTTATAATTGCTTCGTGTCCCTGTTAACCTTTTCGCGTGCTGTTGCCTGATAACCAGTCGGGGGGATTTGCTTGTCAACCCACCGCGGTAGTTGTCAACCATCGCTTCACCTCTTGACGCAGTCTTTCCTTTCTGCCACGCCGCCAGTGGGCGGTCAATGGTGCCGTCTACACCAGCCTATATTGAAGGCTTCGCTTATGCACACGGTTTAGGGGCGCCTTGGGTTCTCTGGTTCCCGTACATCCTACACCTGGGCATTAAACACTCCGAAATACTCTAGGCCTGTGAGCCTAAAGTGTTTCTTTTTTCTTCCCTTTGTCTTATCAGGCCTGGTCCGTGTTGTGTTCACAATGCGTTTGCCTCATGCCTGGGTCTCGTCTTTATATGCGGGTGTGACCGGCTGATATGGTTTTAGTAAGATAAGCTTGGGCAACGCCCTGTTGCTCCTTTAATGAATGCCCCTCCCCCATCCTCCATATCGTCTCCCCCCTCCCACTCATTTTGCCCCCGACTGTCTTTTCTTCACCCTTACTATTCTTTCTTGTTCTCACCCCCCCCCCTTTTCACCACCCATCAATACCACCCCACCCCCCTTTTTCCCCTCCATCCCCCCTTCATTCTCTTGCCAGGCTACCGTCGGAGCAGCCGTTTATGCCTTCTGCACGCTTCTCCTCCTGTCTGGACTCAACCCAACGTGTTCTCCATGCACACAATGACCTTAGCACTTCAAGCTTTCTTGCCCTGTCCTGGCGATTCGGATTTTTCCCCCCCCTCCTGTCTTGACCCCCCCCCACACCCCCATATCCTCAGTTCAACCTCTGCCGGCTTTGGATCACTGTGTGTGCCGACTGCCTCCTTCCCATTCTTTCCTTCTCCTTTCTTAGTGCCCACATGTTGTTCCCTGTACCCACACACACGTTCCATCATGATCGCTCGTACTTCTTCGACCCACCCTCTGGTATACCACCTAAGCACCAGGTTAACCCCCTCTCCTTAAGTTTTCCCTTCCACTTTTGGCTGTAGCCGGTACCACCACACGATATGCTGACCCTCTGTCTTAATCTGCGCGACAGGTGCCCAACGTTTTTATCTTTTCTTGGGCCGTGTGGCATCAGTGGTGGTTCCGGGACCCTGGTGGTAGCGGCTTGGGCGGTGAGGGTGCTGACAGCAACGGTCTTCCGTGAATTACCCCGTGCTTTATGGTTCCTTTCCGGTTTGGGCGACAATTCCTATACCATTTTCCGGGTGCATACAACGTGACGCTGAAGGGCTACAGTGTGCCTACCCTTAGCTTTCCGGTTTCACCCCGTCCTGCGTGCTCGACACACGCAGCCCCCGGTGTCCGGTGTGGTGCTGGATACTTTTTCTCCTAGACGGTCCGCGGTGTCGTGCTAAAAGTTCTTCGTGGGCACCACCGACATGCACTTACAGACCGCCCGAAACTCACCCCCACCCCCTCCTCTTACAATCTCTGCGAGCTCCTCTCAGTCTTCGTCCTAATAGTTATACCCCCCGACGGCAAGTGCGGTTACCGCCATCTGTCATCCCGCCTGACCTCTAGGTCACCCCCCACCCCTTCACGTTGAAGCGCTTTCCTGTGCCGCTGCCTCTGGCCCCCCCTTTCCCCTCCCGCCCCTCTTCTCCACCCCTTCTCCCACCCCCTTCCCCCCCCCCCTCCTCCCTGACTTTCGGTCAATAACGGGTCTTCCGACAGAGTACGCTTTTCTCCGGCTGACCCCTTTCCCCCTCTGCCTGTCATGTATACGGCCTTTTGCGCACCTCTATGCTATGCAGGCACGCCAGTTCCGGTACTCGCTGTCACCCGTGTGCCCCCCCCCCCGACGACCTGCTGTCATATCTTTGCTTTTCCTGTTTGCCAGGTTGCCTCGGTTCTGACGCCACGGAACACGATGGCGTGTTGTTGACCTCCCCCAGGCGGGTTGGCCCGTGGGAATCTAGTATCTGCTTCTCCCCGCGGGGCCCCTGCACTGGAGCCTGTCCCCTTCCCGACCCGGACGGCGCTGCACCTCGGACATGCGTCCACCTTCTCGCGCTGTGTTACTGCGTGCGTCGTCAACGTCACGCGATAGCCTAGTCCGGAACTCGTCGCCTTGTCCCACCTTCACGAGGCCGCGCATGCCTGGCGCCTGGTCCCCCCTTCAACAGAACTAGACGGCGCCCTGCCCTGGAGGCCTGTCCCCCTTCGCCCCCAGCGCGGCCGTCATCCCCCCCCGCTGAACCTGTCTCCCCTTAAAGATACTTTGTAGGACTGACATTTGGTGTCTGCACCCTGTGCCCAGATCACGCGGCGAGGGCAAGCGACTGCCCTTGCGCCGTCTCTTCCGCCGAGGCGGATGCCTGGCGCTGCCACCTCCCCGAGACGCTGCCCTGGAGCTCCCATTCCCGCGGCGTCTGTGCGTTGTTCCGCAATTCCAGGAATCCATTCCGGCCCAAGATCTCCCCTAACTGTACGCCTTGTGGCGCGGGCTCCGTGAGTCCGGCCCCCCTCCCCCCCCCACCCCCGCACGCCCCGACTTCTCCATCGGCGATGAAGCCCGCTGCCCCTGTGCTGCTGTGGTGCGCGGCTTCGTTCCCCAGTTTTGGGGGGGGGGAACTCACCCCAGCCAAGCGCGTTCACCCTGGGAGGCCGCCGTCATGTCTCCTGGGGCCCAGCTCTTGCAGGCCCAAACACCCCCAGGAGTCCCATGGCAGCGACGCCTCTCAGTGTCCTGACTGGGGGGAGATGTCCGGCAGCACTGGCCTCCACCCCCACCTATGCGGCGCTTCATGGCGCGAAGCTCTCCCGTCTGCCGTGTCTCTTCTCTTCTTCCGACGCGGTTCCCGCGGTTTCGGCCTGCCACCCGCCTACCAGCCCTTCTGGACGAGAGCGGCGCGAGCTGTATCACCGGTATTGACCAGTTCGGAAGCGTCAGCTCCCGTCGGACCCTCCACCGACCATTCCCTCTGCCGGCCAGCCTCCCCTCCGCCCTTCTACTCCTCCCCTGTGTTTGCGTGGCTGCCGCGTGCTCGCCTTCTGTCTTCACCTGCCGCTCACGGCCCGCGGGTTGTCCCTAGGATTCCTGCGAGCGTCAGGATCCAGGACACTGAGCCGGGAGTCCGTGGATCCAGTGACCTGTGGGAATGCCCCTCCATGTGCAGCTATACCCCCCTGCGTTGACGCCTCCCGGCTCTGATTATTACAGTGCCTCTCGTTTTAGTGATTCTTTTATTTGGATAATCCCTTGCTATCACCCCTGTTTGTGATTACTTCCCTGCCACTTTCCTATATTTCCGTCTTCTCCCTCGTCATCCCGGTAGCTGGTGTTCTGCCCTCCAGGACGGCGTGTGCAGGGCTCTCCTGTTTCCGTTTCCCGTCTGTGCGGTTGCCGGCTTCGCGCTCCTTTCACCTACTAGTGTGGATCCTTGGGTAGCGGTCCCGGACTCGCATAATAGTTTTTCCTCCGCCTAAGCTGGTGCCCTCTGTCCCTTGCCACGTTCACCATCACAGTCACTCGGGCCTCTTGTCCCGCACCCCCAGCTGCCTACTGACATATTCCTTGCATACGGCAGCGGCCCTGCCTATCTTCTGTCGCGCGCATGTGGTGGGTTCGGTGCCTGTACTCTTGCCGGCACGCCCTGCCATGTCAGTCAATGTGTGAAGCGCCAGCCCACCAGTGCGCCTCCCCGACCCCCCCGTGACACCCGATGTTGTTCGAATGGACATTGTGCTCTGGTGCAATGTTTCGAGTGGACCCCCGGAATGACATTGCCCCCCCCACGCACATTCGCCCGTGCCCGTCTTCGCCTTCCCCCAGTCTCCGTGCCGCTCTCTCTAGGTTTGAATACGACTGCTATCCCACGGCATGGTGCGTCAGCTCATCCCCCCTGTGTCCAGTGGCCGCTGCCTTGCCCCAGTTCTACCGCGTCGCGCAGCGCTGCTGCTTGCGCCCGCGCTCCTCGGCCCTCAGCCCTCAGTCATCCGGCTGTCCGTGTGTGACAACTTCGCCTGTTCCACGCTCTTACCTGATTTTTTTTGTATTGTAGCGTTCCTGCCTCACCCCCCCACACTTTCCGCCCCCGCGAATCACCTTGTTCTTCTCCAGCCCCGATCGCTCCAACCACTGGACTCTTCGTTTTTCTTTTACTTTTTTCTAGTTGTTAGTGGTGTACTTTTCGTAACGATCGTACCGAAAAGACTTGCATCATCTCAGCGCGCCTCTCCCTCACGTGAGCACGCCCGCTATGATCTTATGGTTATTACCCTACGGGCCCCCCCACACGAGGCTTCATATGTTTATGTAGGTTGTAGGAAGCGGTTTAATAGACGTGTTTCACGTCAGATGCCGACTTTTGCGGATTCTGGAGATCAGTCGTGATGGGGGCGTTTTATCCGGTGACAAGCATCGTATGTTCGTCACCCCCCCCCCCCTTCATTCATCTCCTGTTTTTATTATCTTCTCGTTCCTCTTTTTTATATTATCATTCCTGGTTCCGGTCTTGGAGCACCCCCTCCCTTGGCACAACCCACCATCGACCCCCTCGCTCATGCAGCGTGCACCCCGCGATAAATACTGAGATCCGCCGGCTGGGCACCTCTGTCCCCCACCCACCCCACATGCCACCCTGCCCCCATGCACGCCACTGAGACGCGCGCCCACGGGCTTCCCTTTCCCCCCCGCCACCTGACCCCACCTGCGGCCCTTGCAGCCGGCTGTGGGCTTCCCTGTAACACCCCCCCCTCGCCCCCCCCCTGGCTGCCACTATCTTGGAGCACTAATAATTGTGCGAGCTGGGCTTACCTGTAAACCCACATGAACATGACAATGCAGACCCTGATGAAGAGCCTGCCCTGGGCTTACCTGTAAACCCACATGAATGAACAGACCCTGATGAAATGCAGACCCCATGATGAAGAGCCTGAAGAGCCTGCCCTGGGCTTACCTGTAAACCCACATGAACCATGATAATGCAGACCCTGATGAAGAGCCTGCCCTGGGCTTACCTGTAAACCCACATGAACATGATAATGCAGACCCTGATGAAGAGCCTGCCCTGGGCTTACCTGTAAACCCACATGAACATGATAATGCAGACCCTGATGAAGAGCCTGCCCTGGGCTTACCTGTAAACCCACATGAACATGATAATGCAGACCCTGATGAAGAGCCTGCCCTGGGCTTACCTGTAAACCCACATGAACATGATAATGCAGACCCTGATGAAGAGCCTGCCCTGGGCTTACCTGTAAACCCACATGAACATGATAATGCAGACCCTGATGAAGAGCCTGCCCTGGGCTTACCTGTAAACCCACATGAACACATGAATAATGCAGACCCTGATGATGCCCTGCTCCCAGTGCAAAAAAAGAACAGAAGATTCTGTTTCTGCTTCTTGTGCACTTTGAGATTTGTTTGGAGACACACTTAGTGTTGAAGTATCTGATAGACCAAAATCTTCTTTTGCAAAAGCAAAGACTGAGGTCCTAGACTATAAAGAGGCAGCACCTTTACCTTTGAATGACAATCCTCTTGGTTGGGTGGAAAGCTCATGGGATGGCATATCCATTGTTAGTCAAGTTAGCAAAGTATTACCTGTGCATCCCAGGGCCCAGTGTCTGTGCTGAAAGAGTGTTCTCCACCGCTGGAGATGCGGTAACAGCACAGAGAAGTGCACTCACACCAGAGCATGTAGACCACTTAGTGTTTCCCAAGAAAAACCTCAATATCTTACAGAATTAGATTTGTTTAATAAGAATGTGCTTCTAGAACTGACTTTTTTTTCTTCTTTTTTTGCCAGGTTCAGAACTTTTGTTTCCAAGAACTGTGCAAAATGTTATTTTAGTTAAATTTATTATGATTTACAGTATTTGTATTCTTTTGAAATAAATATTTTTTGAAGACTAAACATGAAACAGCAAAGCAGGCTGTGAAGCTTTTTTGACCATTGCTGTTATCGTTCACACTTGCACAAACAAATGGGATTTCCATTACACGAGAGTAGATGTTAAAACTTCATGCTGATTTGAACTTGGCTCTCGCCAAGATAAACACCAACTAAGACGTAGCTTTACAGTAAACTAATGTGATTCATATGTGTCTCCATCCATTTGCATTTCCTTCCATATAATGATGTAGATATCCTTCTGTCTGGTGTTAATGGCTGAAGTGTAATGCTGGCTCCAGGGATCAGCTTATTTGCCTCCCTGGCGCATCAGCAGAAACAATGGCTGCGATGCTGGCTCCGGGGATCAACCACAGTGCGGCCTCCCCAGCGCATCAGCATGACAGCCGTCTGGATTGAGCTAAGTAGGGTACATCTCTGGGGTCTTCAAGTGGGCACCTTCCATCCTCAGTGTTTTGTCGACTAGCCCACGACACCTCAAGAGGGCTCGACGGTGATTCTGGCGTCCCAGCATCACCCCCCTCCGCTCTGATGAAGAGCCTGCCCTGGGCTTACCTGTAAACCCACATGAACCTGACAATGCAGACCCTGATGAAGAGCCTGCCCTGGGCTTACCTGTAAACCCACATGAACATGATAATGCAGACCCTGATGAAGAGCCTGCCCTGGGCTTACCTGTAAACCCACATGAACATGATAATGCAGACCCTGATGAAGAGCCTGCCCTGGGCTTACCTGTAAACCCACATGAACATGATAATGCAGACCCTGATGAAGAGCCTGCCCTGGGCTTACCTGTAAACCCACATGAACATGATAATGCAGACCCTGATGAAGAGCCTGCCCTGGGCTTACCTGTAAACCCACATGAACATGATAATGCAGACCCTGATGAAGAGCCTGCCCTGGGCTTACCTGTAAACCCACATGAACACATGAATAATGCAGACCCTGATGATGCCCTGCTCCCAGTGCAAAAAAAGAACAGAAGATTCTGTTTCTGCTTCTTGTGCACTTTGAGATTTGTTTGGAGACACACTTAGTGTTGAAGTATCTGATAGACCAAAATCTTCTTTTGCAAAAGCAAAGACTGAGGTCCTAGACTATAAAGAGGCAGCACCTTTACCTTTGAATGACAATCCTCTTGGTTGGGTGGAAAGCTCATGGGATGGCATATCCATTGTTAGCCAAGTTAGCAAAGTATTACCTGTGCATCCCAGGGCCCAGTGTCTGTGCTGAAAGAGTGTTCTCCACCGCTGGAGATGCGGTAACAGCACAGAGAAGTGCACTCACACCAGAGCATGTAGACCACTTAGTGTTTCCTAAGAAAAACCTCAATATCTTACATAATTACATTTGTTTAATAAGAATGTGCTTCTAGAACTGACTTTTTTTTCTTCTTTTTTTGCCAGGTTCAGAACTTTTGTTTCCAAGAACTGTGCAAAATGTTATTTTAGTTAAATTTATTATGATTTACAGTATTTGTATTCTTTTGAAATAAATATTTTTTGAAGACTAAACATGAAACAGCAAAGCAGGCTGTGAAGCTTTTTTGACCATTGCTGTTATCGTTCACACTTGCACAAACAAATGGGATTTCCATTACACGAGAGTAGATGTTAAAACTTCATGCTGATTTGAACTTGGCTCTCGCCAAGATAAACACCAACTAAGACGTAGCTTTACAGTAAACTAATGTGATCCATATGTGTCTCCATCCATTTGCATTTCCTTCCATATAATGATGTAGATATCCTTCTGTCTGGTGTTAATGGCTGAAGTGTAATGCTGGCTCCAGGGATCAGCTTATTTGCCTCCCTGGCGCATCAGCACAAACAATGGCTGCGATGCTGGCTCCGGGGATCAACCACAGTGCGGCCTCCCCAGCGCATCAGCATGACAGCCGTCTGGATTGAGCTAAGTAGGGTACATCTCTGGGGTCTTCAAGTGGGCACCTTCCATCCTCAGTGTTTTGTTGACTAGCCCACGACACCTCAAGAGGGCTCGACGGTGATTCTGGCGTCCCAGCATCACCTCCCTCCGTCCCCCACTCAATTCAGCCCAGCTTACTTACCTGTACATCAACGTTTCTTTCTATTGTGCTTGAGATCCCCAGCCAGAATCTTTCCACCTCAATCACAGCCAGTTGCTGCTCCTCTCTGCTGCTTCAGATAAGTTCTTCACTGTGCGACGCAACTCTTGGCCACTGAATCCGACGTCTCTGAGAAACTGGGTTGTAGAGTGTGCCACAAATCCTCGACAGCCCACTTCCACTGGGTAAACCCGGACTCTCCATCCTCGCTGTTCCGCTTCAGTGGCTAGTTGAGCATACCAAAGTTTCTTCCTCTCATACGCCTCATCCACAGCATCCTCCCATGGCACTGTTAACTCTACATAAGAACATAAGAACATAAGAAAGTTTACAAACGAGAGGAGGCCATTCGGCCCATCTTGCTCGTTTGGTTGTTAGTAGCTTATTGATCCCAAAATCTCATCAAGCAGCTTCTTGAAGGATCCCAGGGTGTCGGCTTCAACAACATTACTGGGGAGTTGATTCCAGACCCTCACAATTCTCTGTGTAAAAAAGTGTCTCCTATTTTCTGTTCTGAATGCCCCTTTTTCTAAACTCCATTTGTGACCCCTGGTCCTTGTTTCTTTTTTTTTTTCACTGGCTTTTAGAATTTTGAATGCTTGAATTAGGTCGCCACGTAGTCTTCTTTGTTCAAGACTGAACAGATTCAATTCTTTTAGCCTGTCTGCATATGACATGCCTTTTAAGCCCGGAATAATTCTGGTCGCTCTTCTTTGCACTCTTTCTAGAGCAGCAATATCTTTTTTATAGCGAGGTGACCAGAACTGCACACAATATTCAAGATGAGGTCTTACAAGTGCATTGTACAGTTTTAACATTACTTCCCTTGATTTAAATTCAACACTTTTCACAATGTATCCGAGCATCTTGTTAGCCTTTTTTATAGCTTCCCCACATTGTCTAGATGAAGACATTTCTGAGTCAACAAAAACTCCTAGGTCTTTTTCATAGATTCCTTCTCCAATTTCAATATCTCCCATATGATATTTATAATGTACATTTTTATTTCCTGCGTGCAGTACCTTACACTTTTCTCTATTAAATGTCATTTGCCATGTGTCTGCCCAGTTCTGAATCTTGTCTAGATCATTTTGAATGACCTTTGCTGCTGCAACAGTGTTTGCCACTCCTCCTACTTTTGTGTCGTCTGCAAATTTAACAAGTTTGCTTACTATACCAGAATCTAAATCATTAATGTAGATTAGGAATAGCAGAGGACCTAATACTGATCCCTGTGGTACACCGCTGGTTACCACACTCCATTCTGAGGTTTTTCCTCTAATCAGTACTTTCTGTTTTCTACATGTTAACCACTCCCTAATCCATGTACATGTGTTTCCTTGAATCCCAACTGCGTTCAGTTTGAGAATTAATCTTTTGTGCGGGACTTTGTCAAAAGCTTTCTGGAAATCTAAATAAACCATGTCATATGCTTTGCAATTATCCATTATCGATGTTGCATCCTCAAAAAAATCAAGCAAGTTAGTTAGACACGATCTCCCTTTCCTAAAACCATGTTGACTGTCTCCCAGTACCCTGTTACCATATAGGTAATTTTCCATTTTGGATCTTATTATAGTTTCCATAAGTTTGCATATAATAGAAGTCAGGCTTACTGGTCTGTAGTTACCTGGTTCAGTTTTGTTTCCCTTTTTGTGGATCGGTATTACGTTTGCAATTTTCCAGTCTGTCGGTACCACCCCTGTGTCAAGAGACTGCTGCATGATCTTGGTTAGCGGTTTGTAAATTACTTCTTTCATTTCTTTGAGTACTACTGGGAGGATCTCATCCAGCCCAGGGGATTTGTTTATTTTAAGAGCTCCTAGTCCCTTTAACACTTCTGCCTCAGTTATGCTAAAGTTATTTAAAACTGGATAGGAACTGGATGACATGTGGGGCATGTTGTCAGTATCTTCCTTTGTAAAAACTTGTGAAAAGTAATCATTTAACATATTTGCTATTTTTTTTTCTTCCTCTACGATTTTGCCATTTGTATCTCTTAAACATTTAATCTCCTCTTTGAATGTTCTCTTGCTGTTGTAATATTGGAAAAACATTTTGGAATTGGTTTTAGCTCCCTTAGCAATGTTCATTTCTATTTCTCTCTTGGCCTTTCTAACTTCCTTTTTGACTTGCGTTTGCAGTTCTGTGTACTCTTTCTGTGTACTTTCTTTTTGGTCCTTTTTTAATGCTCTGTAAAGTGCCTTTTTTCGCTGAATATTTTTTTTAATTGATCTATTAAACCATTTTGGCAATTTAGTTTTACATTTAGATTTGTCTACTTTAGGGATGTAATTGTTTTGCGCCTCTAGTACTACATTTTTGAAGAACAACCATCCTTCTTCTGTGGGTGTTTTCTCTATTTTACTCCAATCTACTTCTGTTAGTCTCTGTTTCATGCCTTCATAGTTTGCTTTTCTAAAATTGTAAACCTTAGCTTTAGTCTTTACTTTTGGGGATTTAAAAAACACTTCAAATGAGACCATGTTATGGTCTGAGTTTGCCAGTGGTTCTCTGACCTCTGTTTTAGTTATTCTATCTTCGTTATTTGAAAAGACTAAATCAAGGCATGCCTCCCCTCTAGTGGGTGCCTTGACAAATTGTGTTAGGAAGCAGTCATTTGTCATTTCCACCATTTCTATTTCATCCTTCGCGCTACCCACCGGGTTTTCCCATTTTATTTGGGGGAAGTTGAAATCCCCCATTAGTATGGCTTCTCCTTTGCTACCGGGTCGTCTGCTGTTCGTTCTAGGAGCCTGTCCACGTTTTCAGTGATGTGCTTGACCGAGGCTCCCGGAAGGCAGCACACTGTTGTAGTAAGGGGGTCCAAACTGCGAACTGAACTTGCTGTGTTTCTCAATATGGAGTCCCCAACAATCATGACCTCCCTTCTTTTTGCTGTCTGGTCACCACTGTCAATAGGGTCCTGGATGTTGTTCCTTTCATTCTCTTGTTGTTGGTTCTGCTCATCAAAATTCTGAAGTGACTCAAATCTGTTGGTTGTTTTGATTTCTGCTGGTTGTGTTTGACGAAGTTTCTTTTTTTCCCTGCTTCTGCCTACCTGAACCCAGCTGTTCTGACCTTCTATCTCCCTGGTGGCTTTCAGTCTGTTAGGGGTGATGCAGACTTCCATGAATTGTGGGTGTGCCAGTTCCTCAAGATCCTGTTGCTGTCTCACTTCTTCCAGCTCCATTTCTAGCATACTTACTAGTTTATGCAAATCCTGGATCGCGCGGCACTTTACGCACACTTGGTTTAGCTCCGCTGGGTTTTCTCGGATTTCCCACATCAAGCAGGTGTCACAGATTACAGGCTTGAAGACCATGTTGAGGTTTTTTTTTTTTAAGTTTAGTTTCTTCTGCAACTGTCAACCTGCTTTCAACCTGCTTCGAAACTGCTCTGTACTTTTCCACGCCTGTACTTCTCCCACTCGCTGTCGCTTCCACTCGCTGTCGCTGGGAAGACTGCCTCGTTTAACTGCGTTGTTCTGCTGTGCTGTCGGCTCCTCCCCTCGCCCGTGTCTCAAAACGGCGCTGAATTTGAATCAGCTGCTCCGAGTTTCAGCTTGTTTGTTATCAGAAAAACACACGCGGCTGTTTGACTTTGAGCTGCTGCTGTGTTTCCCCAATGTCCTCTGTTTTCTGATTAAAGCAATTCAAGATGCAATTTCTCCTTTCTGCTTCGAAACTGCTCTGTACTTTTCCACGCCTGTACTTCTCCCACTCGCTGTCGCTTCCACTCGCTGTCGCTGGGAAGACTGCCTCGTTTAACTGCGTTGTTCTGCTGTGCTGTCGGCTCCTCCCCTCGCCCGTGTCTCAAAACGGCGCTGAATTTGAATCAGCTGCTCCGAGTTTCAGCTTGTTTGTTATCAGAAAAACACACGCGGCTGTTTGACTTTGAGCTGCTGCTGTGTTTCCCCAATGTCCTCTGTTTTCTGATTAAAGCAATTCAAGATGCAATTTCTCCTTTCTGCTTCGAAACTGCTCTGTACTTTTCCACGCCTGTACTTCTCCCACTCGCTGTCGCTTCCACTCGCTGTCGCTGGGAAGACTGCCTCGTTTAACTACCAGGTGACAAGGCGTGCTGATCCAGACCACAAGACAATATCTGGTCGAAGGTTAGTGGTGGCAATCTCAGGTGATAAAATAAGCCATTGGCCAACATCTGCCAGCATTTTCCAGTCTCTAGCAGCTTCCAGTTGTCCTGGGCGAGGATTGGTTTTAACACCTTTTCTTGGTGGTTGCTCTCCTGGGCGGAGGAATGTTGTCTTTTGTGTGTAATGTTTTGATGGAACAGGTGGTAACTTATTGGTCAGGTTACGCTTGTCTTCCATTGCTAAGGCCAAACATCGCAGCACCTGGTCATGGTGCCAAGTAAACCGACCTTGGCTAAGAGCCACCTTACATCCTGTCAAAATGTGCCTTAATGTTGCAGGTGATGAACACAAAGGACATGAGGGATCCTCTCCTACCCAGAGATTTAGGTTCTGTGGTGATGGGAGAACATCATATGTTGACGTGATGAGGAAACTGATCCTACTCTGTTCCATTGACCATAGGTCTTGCCAGCCAATCTTGCATTGTTCCACACTTTCCCATCTCATCCATTCTCCCTGCTTGGCCTGGGAAATGGCCTTTATACACCTCATCCTCTCCTCCTGCTTTTGCACCTCGTTGACTACCAGCTTCCTCCTTTGAGCTGGGACTGCCTTGTGCCATGTAGGAGGAGCTGAACTGAGACCAAGACCCCCTCTTCCATGCTGAACTTGCCCCATGATATCACCAATTCAAAGGGCAGCCTTTGCATCTTCCACAGCTTTCTTTGCCGCCCACTTTCTTCCAGTTTTCAACACAGGTGCAGCCTCCCTTACGCATTTGTCGCGTGACTCATTTCCAGTCTGACCTTGGCGCACTTAAATTCCTCAGTTAGAGCAGAGACTGGTAGCTGCAGTATTCCTTTACCATAAAGTCTGTTGGAAAACATGGATCGAGAATTGATTAGGAGTTTGCTACGCATGTGGACTGGCAGAGCTACACCGGTGTTCTTTTCCAAAAAGAGACTAATATTGCAGATAGCAGACTGTTTGGTTCAAATTGCATGTACTGCTAACCATTGATAGAGACGCTGCGTCTACAAGCTCTTGCCCAACAATGACTGCAAGCTAACGAGATAACAATGCTGTGGACTAGAAGGGAACAGGCTCTAAAGACTTCAGAGAGATCGAAAGAGATAATGCCACTAGGATCAAAGGGGGTCGCAAGAAGATAACAAAAGGCAGATGTATGGACCTTTTGTCTCCAGGAGTGTGAAGAGGTTGTCACACTAGACTACACACACAGACACACACACACACACTCACACAATAAATTAAATTACCTTGACCATTGGTTAAGTGTCAGAGAAAGGGGAGGTGGACCATCTATACAGAAGGGTATTTAATGTCATGCAAACAATGTAATGATGAGTATTGTGTTTGTCCTGTACCTGGGACCAGACTCCCTGCATATTTCAATAAACCTGGCAACTGATTGAAGAAAAGGACTCTGTGCATTTTCTTGAATCTACTTAATCACCATCATTTTTTTAAGTTACTTCAAAGTCCCACTCTGCTGAGGCAGCGTGGAACTCCCAACCATTTCCTGATGTATGAACTGATTAAAGCTTCCAGCTTCTCTACTGTTGTCAAAGAAACCTCGTACACAGTCAGTGGCCACACTGAAAGCACCAGAGTTTTAGTTTGCCAGGTAGAGCGTAGCTGTCTATGCTCTTCAATCCTTCCACTGCTTGTTGTCTAACTTCTCTCACATGAACTGTGTCCTTTAAATCCCCGTCATACCATCTCCCAAGACTCTTCACTGGCTTCTCAGAGACTGTTGGTATTGCCTCACCATTAATGAAGAATGTTTTATCTACTACTTTGCCTTTAATTGCTCCTTAATGCTCCTTAATTTAGTGGGCTTGAATTGCATTCGTGCCCATTCAATGTTATTGGTTAATTTACCCAATAACCGATTAGTGCAGGCTACTGTTGTAGTCATGGTTGTCATGTCATCCATGTATGCTTGAATTGGTGGTAGTCGCATTCCAGAAGCCAAGCGCTCTCCTCCCACAACCCATTTTGATGCCCTAATAATTACTTGCATTGCCATGGTGAAAGCCAGTGGAGAAATGGTGCATCCTGCCATTATTCCAACCTCTAGGCATTGCCATGTAGTGCTGAATTCTGAAGTTGAAAAACTAAATTGCAAATCTCCAAAGTAGGCTTTCACTAAATTTGTTATTGTCATCGGTACGCTGAAAAAATCAAATGCTGCCCAAAGAAGTTCATGTGGCACTGAACCATATGCATTAGCCAAATCCAGGAATGTCACATGGAGCTCCTTCCTCTCCTTTTTAGCTGATTGAATTTGTCGCCAGATCACATTGATGTGTTCTAAGCATCCTGGGAAACCTGGAATGCCCGCTTTTTGTATAGACGTGTCAATGAAGCAGTTCTTTAATAGGTAAGTTGACAATCTCTGAGCAATAATGCTGAAGAAAATCTTGCCTTCTACATTTAATAGGGAAATAGGACGAAACTGATTGATGCTTGTAGAATCTTTTTCTTTAGGTATAAAGACTCCACCTGCTCGGCGCCATGCTCTTGGTACAACCTGTTTTTCCCATGCCACTTTCATCAATTTCCACAGAATTTGTAGAACTCCTGAAGCACTCTTGTACACTCTGTACGGACCTCCATTAGGCCCTGATGATGATGAAGCCCTTGCTTTTTTCACAGCTTTCTCTACTTCTTTCCACTTAGGTGCACAGTCCTCCATTTGGTATTCTGGTGGATTGATAGGTGGGATGTCTGAAGGAATTGACATAGACTCCTGCCTTTTTGAATCTGTATGTGTTTCCTCCAAGTATCTCTCCAGCTCAACCTTAGATGCTTTTAGTGTGCCATTCTTCTCACTGGTGAATAACTTCTTTACAAATTTGAATGGGTCTTTATAAAAGTTAGCTCTTGCACGCTCCTTCTTTTTGTAGCGTTTCCGTAGGCGCTCAGCTCTGCACAATGTTGCAAGCTTATCTTTACAATAGTTGTGTGATTATTCTATATTCTATATTTTTGACAATAGCATGTCTGTCATTCATCCACTAGCTGTAGAACATGCTTCCAGTACAATCTTAATAAATACAGTGGGGGAATATGTTGCCACCTTTGTTGTTAATCACACTTTGTATCATTCTGTGAACCACACTAGAGCCACCAAGAGAATCAGCCGTGCAGGTCAGTTAAGGGATGGGAGATCTGTTGACATAATGTCCTTGGTCAAGATAAAACTTGACTGTAAATGCAATTGCAGGAGCAATTGTGCATGTGTCTCTTCATACATTTAACAATTTTGACCAGTAAGCGCGCTGCAGTTGGTGATTGTGAACTTGCTATAGGGTGTGAAGGATTTTTATGTGAGGTAGAAGGTGCAGAGGTGTTTGTGTGATGGATTTTTATATGAGGTAGAAGGTGCAGAGGTGTTTGTGTGAAGGATTTTTATATGAGGTAGAAGGTGCAGAGGTGTTTGTGTGATTGATTTTTATATGAGGTAGAAGGTGCAGAGGTGTTTGTGTGATTGATTTTTATATGAGGTAGAAGAAGGTGCAGAGGTGTTTGTGTGATTGATGTTTTATATGAGGTAGAAGGAGGTGCAGAGGTGTTTGTGTGATTGATTTTTATATGAGGTAGAAGGAGGTGCAGAGGTGTTTGTGTGAAGGATTTTTATATGAGGTAGAAGAAGGTGCAGAGGTGTTTGTGTGAATGATTTTTATATGAGGTAGAAGGAGGTGCAGAGGTGTTTGTGTGAATGATTTTTATATGAGGTAGAAGGTGCAGAGGTGTTTGTGTGATTGATTTTTATATGAGGTAGAAGGTGCAGAGGTGTTTGTGTGATTGATTTTTATATGAGGTAGAAGAAGGTGCAGAGGTGTTTGTGTGATTGATTTTTATATGAGGTAGAAGGTGCAGAGGTGTTTGTGTGATTGATTTTTATATGAGGTAGAAGGTGCAGAGGTGTTTGTGTGATTGATTTTTATATGAGGTAGAAGGAGGTGCAGAGGTGTTTGTGTGATTGATTTTTATATGAGGTAGAAGAAGGTGCAGAGGTGTTTGTGTGATTGATTTTTATATTAGGTAGAAGGTGCAGAGGTGTTTGTGTGATGGATTTTTATATGAGGTAGAAGGTGCAGAGGTGTTTGTGTGAAGGATTTTTATATGAGGTAGAAGGTGCAGAGGTGTTTGTGTGATTGATTTTTATATGAGGTAGAAGGTGCAGAGGTGTTTGTGTGATTGATTTTTATATGAGGTAGAAGGAGGTGCAGAGGTGTTTGTGTGATTGATTTTTATATGAGGTAGAAGAAGGTGCAGAGGTGTTTGTGTGAAGGATTTTTATATGAGGTAGAAGGTGCAGAGGTGTTTGTGTGATTGATTTTTATATGAGGTAGAAAGGTGCAGAGGTGTTTGTGTGAAGGATTTTTATATGAGGTAGAAGAAGGTGCAGAGGTGTTTGTGTGATTGATTTTTATATGAGGTAGAAGGTGCAGAGGTGTTTGTGTGATTGATTTTTATATGAGGTAGAAAGGTGCAGAGGTGTTTGTGTGATTGATTTTTATATGAGGTAGAAGGAGGTGCAGAGGTGTTTGTGTGATTGATTTTTATATGAGGTAGAAGGTGCAGAGGTGTTTGTGTGATTGATTTTTATATGAGGTAGAAGGAGGTGCAGAGGTGTTTGTGTGATTGATTTTTATATGAGGTAGAAAGGTGCAGAGGTGTTTGTGTGAAGGATTTTTATATGAGGTAGAAGAAGGTGCAGAGGTGTTTGTGTGAAGGATTTTTATATGAGGTAGAAGAAGGTGCAGAGGTGTTTGTGTGAAGGATTTTTATATGAGGTAGAAGGTGCAGAGGTGTTTGTGTGAAGGATTTTTATATGAGGTAGAAGGTGCAGAGGTGTTTGTGTGATTGATTTTTATATGAGGTAGAAGGTGCAGAGGTGTTTGTGTGATTGATTTTTATATGAGGTAGAAGAAGGTGCAGAGGTGTTTGTGTGATTGATTTTTATATGAGGTAGAAGGTGCAGAGGTGTTTGTGTGATTGATTTTTATATGAGGTAGAAGAAGGTGCAGAGGTGTTTGTGTGATTGATTTTTATATGAGGTAGAAGAAGGTGCAGAGGTGTTTGTGTGAAGGATTTTTATATGAGGTAGAAGGTGCAGAGGTGTTTGTGTGATTGATTTTTATATGAGGTAGAAGGTGCAGAGGTGTTTGTGTGATTGATTTTTATATGAGGTAGAAGAAGGTGCAGAGGTGTTTGTGTGAAGGATTTTTATATGAGGTAGAAGGTGCAGAGGTGTTTGTGTGATTGATTTTTATATGAGGTAGAAGGAGGTGCAGAGGTGTTTGTGTGATTGATTTTTATATGAGGTAGAAGAAGGTGCAGAGGTGTTTGTGTGAAGGATTTTTATATGAGGTAGAAGAAGGTGCAGAGGTGTTTGTGTGAAGGATTTTTATATGAGGTAGAAGGTGCAGAGGTGTTTGTGTGATTGATTTTTATATGAGGTAGAAGAAGGTGCAGAGGTGTTTGTGTGATTGATTTTTATATGAGGTAGAAGGTGCAGAGGTGTTTGTGTGATTGATTTTTATATGAGGTAGAAGGTGCAGAGGTGTTTGTGTGATTGATTTTTATATGAGGTAGAAGGTGCAGAGGTGTTTGTGTGATTGATTTTTATATGAGGTAGAAGAAGGTGCAGAGGTGTTTGTGTGAAGGATTTTTATATGAGGTAGAAGAAGGTGCAGAGGTGTTTGTGTGAAGGATTTTTATATGAGGTAGAAGAAGGTGCAGAGGTGTTTGTGTGAAGGATTTTTATATGAGGTAGAAGAAGGTGCAGAGGTGTTTGTGTGAAGGATTTTTATATGAGGTAGAAGGTGCAGAGGTGTTTGTGTGATTGATTTTTATATGAGGTAGAAGGAGGTGCAGAGGTGTTTGTGTGATTGATTTTTATATGAGGTAGAAGAAGGTGCAGAGGTGTTTGTGTGAAGGATTTTTATATGAGGTAGAAGAAGGTGCAGAGGTGTTTGTGTGATTGATTTTTATATGAGGTAGAAGGTGCAGAGGTGTTTGTGTGATGGATTTTTATATGAGGTAGAAGGTGCAGAGGTGTTTGTGTGATGGATTTTTATATGAGGTAGAAGGTGCAGAGGTGTTTGTGTGATTGATTTTTATATGAGGTAGAAGAAGGTGCAGAGGTGTTTGTGTGATGGACTTTTATATGAGGTAGAAAGGTGCAGAGGTGTTTGTGTGATTGATTTTTATATGAGGTAGAAGAAGGTGCAGAGGTGTTTGTGTGAAGGATTTTTATATGAGGTAGAAGGTGCAGAGGTGTTTGTGTGATTGATTTTTATATGAGGTAGAAGAAGGTGCAGAGGTGTTTGTGTGAAGGATTTTTATATGAGGTAGAAGGTGCAGAGGTGTTTGTGTGATTGATTTTTATATGAGGTAGAAGGTGCAGAGGTGTTTGTGTGATTGATTTTTATATGAGGTAGAAGAAGGTGCAGAGGTGTTTGTGTGATTGATTTTTATATGAGGTAGAAGAAGGTGCAGAGGTGTTTGTGTGATTGATTTTTATATGAGGTAGAAAGGTGCAGAGGTGTTTGTGTGATTGATTTTTATATGAGGTAGAAGAAGGTGCAGAGGTGTTTGTGTGATTGATTTTTATATGAGGTAGAAGGTGCAGAGGTGTTTGTGTGATTGATTTTTATATGAGGTAGAAGAAGGTGCAGAGGTGTTTGTGTGATTGATTTTTATATGAGGTAGAAGAAGGTGCAGAGGTGTTTGTGTGAAGGATTTTTATATGAGGTAGAAGGTGCAGAGGTGTTTGTGTGATTGATTTTTATATGAGGTAGAAGGTGCAGAGGTGTTTGTGTGATTGATTTTTATATGAGGTAGAAGGTGCAGAGGTGTTTGTGTGATTGATTTTTATATGAGGTAGAAGGTGCAGAGGTGTTTGTGTGATTGATTTTTATATGAGGTAGAAGGTGCAGAGGTGTTTGTGTGATTGATTTTTATATGAGGTAGAAGAAGGTGCAGAGGTGTTTGTGTGATTGATTTTTATATGAGGTAGAAGAAGGTGCAGAGGTGTTTGTGTGAAGGATTTTTATATGAGGTAGAAAGGTGCAGAGGTGTTTGTGTGATTGATTTTTATATGAGGTAGAAGGTGCAGAGGTGTTTGTGTGATTGATTTTTATATGAGGTAGAAGAAGGTGCAGAGGTGTTTGTGTGATTGATTTTTATATGAGGTAGAAGAAGGTGCAGAGGTGTTTGTGTGATTGATTTTTATATGAGGTAGAAGGAGGTGCAGAGGTGTTTGTGTGATTGATTTTTATATGAGGTAGAAAGGTGCAGAGGTGTTTGTGTGAAGGATTTTTATATGAGGTAGAAGGTGCAGAGGTGTTTGTGTGATTGATTTTTATATGAGGTAGAAAGGTGCAGAGGTGTTTGTGTGAAGGATTTTTATATGAGGTAGAAGGTGCAGAGGTGTTTGTGTGATTGATTTTTATATGAGGTAGAAGGTGCAGAGGTGTTTGTGTGATTGATTTTTATATGAGGTAGAAGGTGCAGAGGTGTTTGTGTGATTGATTTTTATATGAGGTAGAAGGTGCAGAGGTGTTTGTGTGATTGATTTTTATATGAGGTAGAAGAAGGTGCAGAGGTGTTTGTGTGAAGGATTTTTATATGAGGTAGAAGAAGGTGCAGAGGTGTTTGTGTGATGGATTTTTATATGAGGTAGAAGGTGCAGAGGTGTTTGTGTGATTGATTTTTATATGAGGTAGAAGGAGGTGCAGAGGTGTTTGTGTGAAGGATTTTTATATGAGGTAGAAAGGTGCAGAGGTGTTTGTGTGATTGATTTTTATATGAGGTAGAAGGTGCAGAGGTGTTTGTGTGATTGATTTTTATATGAGGTAGAAGAAGGTGCAGAGGTGTTTGTGTGATTGATTTTTATATGAGGTAGAAGAAGGTGCAGAGGTGTTTGTGTGAAGGATTTTTATATGAGGTAGAAGAAGGTGCAGAGGTGTTTGTGTGAAGGATTTTTATATGAGGTAGAAGAAGGTGCAGAGGTGTTTGTGTGATGGACTTTTATATGAGGTAGAAGGTGCAGAGGTGTTTGTGTGATTGATTTTTATATGAGGTAGAAGGAGGTGCAGAGGTGTTTGTGTGAAGGATTTTTATATGAGGTAGAAGGTGCAGAGGTGTTTGTGTGATTGATTTTTATATGAGGTAGAAGAAGGTGCAGAGGTGTTTGTGTGAAGGATTTTTATATGAGGTAGAAGGAGGTGCAGAGGTGTTTGTGTGATTGATTTTTATATGAGGTAGAAGGAGGTGCAGAGGTGTTTGTGTGAAGGATTTTTATATGAGGTAGAAGGTGCAGAGGTGTTTGTGTGATTGATTTTTATATGAAGTAGAAGAAGGTGCAGAGGTGTTTGTGTGAAGGATTTTTATATGAGGTAGAAGGAGGTGCAGAGGTGTTTGTGTGAAGGATTTTTATATGAGGTAGAAGGTGCAGAGGTGTTTGTGTGATTGATTTTTATATGAGGTATAAGAAGGTGCAGAGGTGTTTGTGTGATTGATTTTTATATGAGGTAGAAGAAGGTGCAGAGGTGTTTGTGTGAAGGATTTTTATATGAGGTAGAAGGAGGTGCAGAGGTGTTTGTGTGAAGGATTTTTATATGAGGTAGAAGGTGCAGAGGTGTTTGTGTGATTGATTTTTATATGAGGTAGAAGAAGGTGCAGAGGTGTTTGTGTGAAGGATTTTTATATGAGGTAGAAGGAGGTGCAGAGGTGTTTGTGTGAAGGATTTTTATATGAGGTAGAAGGTGCAGAGGTGTTTGCAGGTAACCCATAAACAATTAATAAGAAGTGCATTAAAGTACTACTACAAAATGCTGTGACCTACATTATTAATATAAAGCACTCAAATATACTATCGTAATACTATGGTGTCATATAGTATTACTATAAAAACTGAGTTTTAAGCTTTACTTCCTTGTTGATGCAACTGCCATACCGCCCTCTACATACGCCCACTACATACTGAATACCATGTGACAACTTCAACTTCCACTATGAGAAAGCCGCTATGAGACAGCAGCTGCAGACCACAGTAATACCCTATTGCAGCCAACCCAGCCCGCAGTGGAAATAGTGCTGCACATGGAACAGGTGCAGAGCAGCAAGGACAGGCATGCTAGTGCTGCACATGGAGCAGGTTCAGAGCAGCAAGGACAGGTATGCTAGTGCTGCACATGGAACAGGTTCAGAGCAGCAAGGACAGGCATGATAGTGCTGCACATGGAGCAGGTTCAGAGCAGCAAGGACAGGTATGCTAGTGCTGCACATGGAACAGGTTCAGAGCAGCAAGGACAGGCATGATAGTGCTGCACATGGAGCAGGTTCAGAGCAGCAAGGACAGGTATGCTAGTGCTGCACATGGAACAGGTTCAGAGCAGCAAGGACAGGCATGATAGTGCTGCACATGGAGCAGGTTCAGAGCAGCAAGGACAGGTATGCTAGTGCTGCACATGGAACAGGTTCAGAGCAGCAAGGACAGGCATGATAGTGCTGCACATGGAGCAGGTTCAGAGCAGCAAGGACAGGCATGATAGTGCTGCACATGGAGCAGGTTCAGAGCAGCAAGGACAGGCATGATAGTGCTGCACATGGAGCAGGTTCAGAGCAGCAAGGACAGGCATGCTAGTGCTGCACATGGAACAGGTGCAGAGCAGCAAGGACAGGCATGCTAGTGCTGCACATGGAGCAGGTTCAGAGCAGCAAGGACAGGCATGCTAGTGCTGCACATGGAGCAGGTTCAGAGCAGCAAGGACAGGCATGCTAGTGCTGCACATGGAGCAGGTTCAGAGCAGCAAGGACAGGCATGCTAGTGCTGCACATGGAGCAGGTTCAGAGCAGCAAGGACAGGCATGCTAGTGCTGCACATGGAACAGGTGCAGAGCAGCAAGGACAGGCATGCTAGTGCTGCACATGGAACAGGTGCAGAGCAGCAAGGACAGGCATGCTAGTGCTGCACATGGAGCAGGTTCAGAGCAGCAAGGACAGGCATGATAGTGCTGCACATGGAGCAGGTTCAGAGCAGCAAGGACAGGCATGATAGTGCTGCACATGGAGCAGGTTCAGAGCAGCAAGGACAGGCATGCTAGTGCTGCACATGGAACAGGTGCAGAGCAGCAAGGACAGGTATGATAGTGCTGCACATGGAGCAGGTTCAGAGCAGCAAGGACAGGCATGATAGTGTTGCACATGGAGCAGGTGCAGAGCAGCAAGGACAGGCATGATAGTGTTGCACATGGAGAAGGTGCAGAGCAGTAAGGACAGGTATGATAGTGCTGCACATGGAGCAGGTGCACAGCAGCAAGGACAAGCATGTTGGTTCAGCTGCTCCAAGACATCAGAGTGGATCAACAAATTGCACAACAAAGGGGTCGAATGTTAAATCATTTATGTGTTTATTTCCACAACGACTGTGAGGTCTCCACTGTAGTGCATTGTATTTGTACTTTTATTATTCATTCTTGTTATTATTAGTGATGAAAATGTTGCACATTTCTTTCTACTTTTTCTAGGTTAAATGTCCAGACTCATTCAATCTCTTGCCTGTATTGTCACTTTACCTTTTAGGACAGTGGTTCCCAAACTTTTTTTGCCGATTTAATTGTTTCATTGCCAAACCCTGTAAATTAAACTGATTGTACTATTGTTACTAGTAGTATTGTTATTACAGTATACCTTTTATTTATATCACGGTCTGGTTTTACTAGTAGTAATACCCTTGGTGTTTAATCTACAACCAGTGAAACACTTAAATCACACAAGTCCTTAAATTTGATAAAAGCAGAATAAAGAATGAGAAAAGGAGGGAGCAGCATTTTAATAATTGACGAGTCTATTAATCGTAATGCAAATACGAATAGTAATTGTAATATTTGTCCAGCAATTTTTTTTTTTTTTTTTTAATAAAATCATAAAATATTTATTTCATAAAATGTTGCACACTCGTTGTCCGTTTTCTGCACGGAGGAAAACCCATAAATTAAACTATTTATAAAAACCCACCCTATTTATAAACTGCAGGTCTATCTAAATTATTTATTTATTTGTTTGTTTGTTTTAACAAAACGTAAAACGCGCCGCTGCACTTTGTAGGAACAATCGCCACGATTACCAACTTTCAAATCAAGCAGAGCTGGGCCGGACCATAGAATCGTTGATCTACGATAGGTCTGAAACAGCGCAAACTGTGTGGACGGGGATTGGTCATATTAAACATGATCCCTACCTGGCTAGCTGATCAATCAATCATCCTGGAGGCGGGCCCACTGAGTCTGCCACTTATCAGCGGAGCTTTTAAAATCGTCAGCAAGCCAGAAAAAAAGTATTTTACAGTCAGGTATTAGCGCCCCCTTAATAAACTCATCGCATGCATGGTGAAGGTGTGTCATTAATAATATAAAAAAACACCAGTAGAGTAAAGCAGTTTATTGATTACAGAATAGCTCACGAATACAGAAATTCAATTAATAAATCAAGCGTTTAAATCACTCAACAAGCAGCACTATACCAGTTCCACTCCAGTGTGCTGCACACGGCTGGAGAGCTCAGTCCCCTCTGCTGACTGCTCCTGATCCTGATCCCGGGTTATCCTGAGACAGATGTCAGAGACACACAAGGAGGGCTCAGAGTTTAACTTCAGCAATAACAAAAGCTTTAAAGGATGATGACACTTCTAGGCTTCAGAGTAATCAAGTCCCTTTGAAATCACAGAGTGCATTTCAGGGTAAGGAGCAGCTGTGTATCAACCGTAAAGACACTGTGTGGAGGCAGCAGCTTTGTGACATCACTGACAAAGGGTTATTATTAATACGCTAGATTGAAAAATCAAAGAATAATGACTGCGTCCAAAACGAATCTCAAAACGATAGATCTTTATCATCCAGAAACCAGCAAAAAAACAAAAAATGAACCCAGCATAGCATTTTAGGACATGAACACAACATAGCATCTTAGCACACAGGTCTACTTGAAGGGTACTGTTAGGGTTTGCTGCCCCCTGTCTGCACACATACAGGCTAACACTGACTTACCTTGACTTAACACCAGCGATACACAGGAAACCTGGAAAAAATATATACACATTGTTCAGTTTGTTTCTTATAATTGTGTTAACAAAAATAAATACAAACTTGCAAGATGTTTATTTTGTAAATTAACTGTGCATGTTTAATGAGTATATAATGATGTTTCAGAAGAAGCCTGAATGAGTGACAGGCCAGGTGAAATGTGTGCACTGACTGGGAGTCTCACCTTGGATCCTGCAGTATTGAAGGAGCAGCAGAGTGAACACAATGAAAAGAATCAGAGAGAAGATCACTCTGTAGCCAATAGCAACAGCACTCTGCCCGGACCCTGGGGGAAGGAAGGTACAGTGTGAGTGTGTGCTAGTGACTTCCATACACCTTGACTGAGCTGATAGGTATTCAAGAACATTACCCTGTTCACACTCGCTCTATAGCAACAGCCTTCAACTCGCCACTCTGTCACTCCAATGTCTGTCTGCTGTAACTGCATTTTATTAGAACAATCATTTTATAAGATACTCGGTGTGGGAATCAATTTCTTTTCATTTGATTGTCTGTCAAAAAGTGGACAAGAAATGTAATCAAACCCATGCATGTAGTTAAAACATTAGAGGTAAATATACACCACTGAATTTGCAAAGTTTAAAAGTGTCTGTACTGTGCACTATTTGTTCCCAATCCATTGTGTTGTAATTGCTGGTAATTCTGTGGTCTGTTTAGGCTCTATCTCTTCACACAGGAATATAATGGGTTCACATTTACAAAGAAATATGAGTTTAGTGATTGCATTTAAAAAGAGGATTGTAATAATCATTCAATCCATTGTGTTGTAATTGCTGGTAATTCTGTGGTCTGTTTAGGCTCTATCTCTTCACACAGGAATATAATGGGTTCACATTTACAAAGAAATATGAGTTTAGTGATTGCATTTAAAAAGAGGATTGTAATAATCATTCAATCCATTGTGTTGTAATTGCTGGTAATTCTGTGGTCTGTTTATTCTGTTTCTTCAGGGAATGGGAATATAATGCGATGACAATGTGACCTGTTTTACTGTCAGATCACTTTCAATCATCAAGGACAGTCATTCAGGACGGGTTTGTAATCTTACTTTGCACTTCAATGTGTAACTCCTGGCTGCTCTTCCTCACTCCCTGTGACTCCACAGCACACGTGTAGCTCCCAGCGTGGCTCTTCTCAGTGCTGGTTGTGCTGTACAGTGCAGAGTCAGTGCTGTTAGTCACAGGCTCCCCGTCTCTCACAATGCTGAAGTGCAGTTCAGGGCAGGGGGTTTTGTTCACTGCTGCCTCACAGGTCAGGTTAAGAGCCTCTCCCTCCTTCACTGTGGCTCCTGGAGATGCTGTCAGAGTCACCCTGGAGAAAAGAGCTACAAAAAGATGACATGAAGACAGGTCAGCGATTGTGGAACTGTCTGACCAAGCTGTTCAAATCAACCAGAACCAGAGTCTTCCATAGAGTGGTTCCCTCAGAGCCCCCTGCTCTTAGAGAGACAGAGGCAGTGCTGGAGTATAGAGGCTCCTTATCGTTTTGCCTGTAATGGTAACACCACATGTTTCAGTCAAGACAGGAACAAGTTATAACCAGGCCATTGAAACATCCCACATCATCCTGCCCCCCTCCTATCCCTAGGTTCTAAACCCTTAGATCTGCATTGATAATCTGCAAGTCATTCAAACACAGCTATGAAGCAACAATGAGTTGAGTCCTCACTTACAATACTGTGAGTGATGAGTTTTAGTCCCACTCTCAAATAATTCAATACATATGTTTTACTTGAAAAATGAGCAATGAGATTATTATTATTTTTAAAATGGGCATGTACTGTAAATAGATATGCTTTGTTATGGTGTTCTATATGACATCAGGTATTGCTTTGATTTTAGCTATTGCGTGGTAGAGTAGGTGAGAAACCTAAATCTTAATGGACATAGAGGCATAGAGAGGAATAGGATTGAGGCTCCCAATCAGCTCCAGCAGAACCAAACAGCACCCCCTACTGCTGAGGGGAAAGCTTTAGTAAAAAAGAAGCAGATTCTGTATTACTCACCAGTTACATTTCCCCAGATGGGATCGCTGTATTGTGAGTAAAACGTGTTACTGCCCCGTCCAGCTCGACACCAGTACTCTCCACTGTGGGACAGAGCTGCAGCACTGATTGTGAATCCGGCTCCAGATCCACTGCTGCTGTTACTCTGGTGCACTGGAGCTCCCTGCCTGTCTTTGTACCACAGATATCTCCAGCCACTAGAATTTGGCTGAACAGAGCAGCTCAGGATGACTGTGTCTCCTTCAAATATTTCTCCCCCTCTCCCCTCCCAGGACAGTGCTGGCTTAAGTCGTCCCTCTGAAATACAGAAGATGACTGTGGTTTAAACAGAAAACAAATCACTTTGACAAAACAAAACAGCGTGTTGGCCAAATAAACAAACAGACAATATACAATAACAAGTATCGCGCTGGTTTATAAGCCAGCACGTTTTAGCAATTGTTATTTTAGTTTTTAATCCTTTTTATCTCCTCATTCCACTACCATTCTCCACTCTGAACACACAACCCCGAGTGAGTGAAACGTGCATCTTTTATGCAGCTGTACCAAGTCTCGATTGCTAATCAATCATTCAATTGGAGTCGCGGTAAAACTGCATGTGAACTAATACCCACTGCACATGGCGTGATTGTGCAATCCCCGTGCCTATATTTTACATTACCTGTGCTACATAACCCACACTCTGTGAACCAATATACACACACACAACATAAACACTCTACATACAACATAAAACAGAAAAAACACAGGGGCGGGGCACACTGCCACAATGACAAATAAGGACTCCGGTTTCCACCAATTCTTGAGTGGCTTTCAGTAGCACAAATAGATAGTAATTATTTTTAACTTGTATTTACAAAATTAATTACTAGAAAGTGTGATTAATTACTACAGATTACATGTACTGGAATTATTTGCATGCACAGTACTTGTTATTAAAAAAGTAATTACAACAGCCATTACTAGGAATTACTTCAAATCATCTACAGATTGCTTAAATCTACTGAATTGCTAAGTAAAACATATTTGATAACTTCATTATTTTAAACGACTAGAAATGACTTCAAATTTACAAAGTCATCTATTCAAGTTGCTTTTCTCCTAATGCCTTGTATCACTTCCTTTAACTGGCTTGAAGTATTACTGTTGCCAGTGCAGCTCCAATCAGTAACTCTTCTGTTCTGACACAAAGATAGTGTGAAAGACAAGAGGACAGAAATCCACAGGACCGAATGAATAGAATCATTTCCTATTAAAGCAACCCATATAAAATGATAATATTTATTCTTCAGCCCTGGGTAATTCTGTACTCCTATATTGGTAATAAGTCCCTCGGGCATCTACAGTTAATTACCATTACAGTTAAGATAACAGCAGCTCTGAGATGACAGGAATGTGATCAACATTGCTGTCTGAGGGGTCTGTATTGAGAGCACTGCTCTGTATTCAACTGGGTTAATAAACTCACCAGACACAGTGTAACAGGATCACTGTGTTAATAAACTCACCAGGCACAGTGTAACAGGATCACTGTGTTAATAAACTCACCAGACACAGTGTAACAGGATCACTGTGTTAATAAACTCACCAGACACAGTGTAACAGGATCACTGTGTTAATAAACTCAGACACAGTGTAACAGGATCACTGTGTTAATAAACTCACCAGACACAGTGTAACAGGATCACTGTGTTAATAAACTATACAGACACAGTGTAACAGGATCACTGTGTTAATAAACTCACCAGACACAGTGTAACAGGATCACTGGGTTAATAAACTCACCAGACACAGTATAACAGGATCACTGGGTTAATAAACTCACCAGACACAGTGTAACAGGATCACTGTGTTAATAAACTCACCAGACACAGTGTAACAGGATCACTGTGTTAATAAACTCACCAGACACAGTGTAACAGGATCACTGTGTTAATAAACGCACCAGACACAGTGTAACAGGATCACTGTGTTAATAAACTCACCAGACACAGTGTAACAGGATCACTGTGTTAATAAACTCACCAGACACAGTGTAACAGGATCACTGTGTTAATAAACTCACCAGACACAGTGTAACAGGATCACTTTGTTAATAAACTCACCAGACACAGTGTAACAGGATCACTGTGTTAATAAACTCACCAGACACAGTGTAACAGGATCACTGTGTTAATAAACTCACCAGACACAGTGTAACAGGATCACTGTGTTAATAAACTCACCAGACACAGTGTAACAGGATCACTGTGTTAATAAACTCACCAGACACAGTGTAACAGGATCACTGTGTTAATAAACTCACCAGACACAGTGTAACAGGATCACTGTGTTAATAAACTCAGACACAGTGTAACAGGATCACTGTGTTAATAAACTCACCAGACACAGTGTAACAGGATCACTGTGTTAATAAACTCACCAGACACAGTGTAACAGGATCACTGTGTTAATAAACTCACCAGACACAGTGTAACAGGATCACTGTGTTAATAAACTCACCAGACACAGTGTAACAGGATCACTGTGTTAATAAACTCACCAGACACAGTGTAACAGGATCACTGTGTTAATAAACTCACCAGACACAGTGTAACAGGATCACTGTGTTAATAAACTCACCAGACACAGTGTAACAGGATCACTGTGTTAATAAACTCACCAGACACAGTGTAACAGGATCACTGTGTTAATAAACTCACCAGACACAGTGTAACAGGATCACTGTGTTAATAAACTCACCAGACACAGTGTAACAGGATCACTGTGTTAATAAACTCACCAGACACAGTGTAACAGGATCACTGTGTTAATAAACTCACCAGACACAGTGTAACAGGATCACTGTGTTAATAAACTCACCAGACACAGTGTAACAGGATCACTGTGTTAATAAACTCAGACACAGTGTAACAGGATCACTGTGTTAATAAACTCACCAGACACAGTGTAACAGGATCACTGTGTTAATAAACTCACCAGACACAGTGTAACAGGATCACTGTGTTAATAAACTCACCAGACACAGTGTAACAGGATCACTGTGTTAATAAACTCACCAGACACAGTGTAACAGGATCACTGTGTTAATAAACTCACCAGACACAGTGTAACAGGATCACTGTGTTAATAAACTCACCAGGCACAGTGTAACAGGATCACTGTGTTAATAAACTCACCAGACACAGTGTAACAGGATCACTGTGTTAATAAACTCACCAGACACAGTGTAACAGGATCACTGTGTTAATAAACTCACCAGACACAGTGTAACAGGATCACTGTGTTAATAAACTCACCAGACACAGTGTAACAAGATCACTGTGTTAATAAACTCACCAGACACAGTGTAACAGGATCACTGTGTTAATAAACTCACCAGACACAGTGTAACAGGATCACTGTGTTAATAAACTCACCAGACACAGTGTAACAGGATCACTGTGTTAATAAACTCACCAGACACAGTGTAACAGGATCACTGTGTTAATAAACTCACCACACAGTGTAACAGGATCACTGTGTTAATAAACTCACCAGACACAGTGTAACAGGATCACTGTGTTAATAAACTCACCAGACACAGTGTAACAGGATCACTGTGTTAATAAACTCACCAGACACAGTGTAACAGGATCACTGTGTTAATAAACTCACCAGACACAGTGTAACAGGATCACTGTGTTAATAAACTCACCAGACACAGTGTAACAGGATCACTGTGTTAATAAACTCACCAGACACAGTGTAACAGGATCACTGTGTTAATAAACTCACCAGACACAGTGTAACAGGATCACTGTGTTAATAAACTCACCAGACACAGTGTAACAGGATCACTGTGTTAATAAACTCACCAGGCACAGTGTAACAGGATCACTGTGTTAATAAACTCACCAGGCACAGCCAGTGTAACAGGATCACTGGGTTAATAAACTCACCAGACACAGTTACTGTCACAGGATCACTGAGCTGAGAGGAACCTGGTTGATCTGCTCTTCGTCCTCGACAACAGTACTGGCCCTGGTCAGATACAGCAGCTGCAGTGATGGTGTAGCTGTCACCAGTTATACTGCGGCCAGCAGTCTGGAGCACTGGAGTGTCCTCATTGTCTTTGTACCAGAGATATTTCCAGCCAGCAGAACTCCCCTCAACCCCACACCTCAGAGTAACTGTCTCCCCAGTGAATATCTCTGGGAATGGAGGCTCCAGGGTGAGTGTAGTCTGGGGCAGCTCTGGAGAAACAGAGAAGGTAACAGAATTAGGTGCTTGATTGCAGAGAGAGAGAGAGAGAGAGAGAGAGAGAGAGAGAGAGCACAATATCAAAGGAGTCACCAGCATATGACATATATAAAAATAATAATTGTTAGAAATGCTGATTACACCGTGTAGCAGGGCGAGCAGCCCTGTACAGTGTTTATTTTAGAACAGTGTGTTTTGTATTTGTTTATTATTTTGTATGACGGCGCAGCCGTGCATTTCTGTGTTATTGTTTTAAAAATATATTTCTTTATAAATGACGGTGAACCGCCGTGCATTTTGTTTTGCAGTGTGGATGG
>NC_054580.1:1183028-1208028 GCF_017654505.1 Polyodon spathula | reverse complement strand
AGTGTAAAAGATGAAAAAAGGCAAACACAAAAGAATGTTAAAGCATAAGTCTGCATAAGCAACTTTATATCATTTTATATGAAGGAGATGGGACAAAAAGACTCCTGCTGGTACAGAAAAACAGGGGCTTCAAAGATAACCCAGGGACCTTACAAAAATCTTCATTATACAGTGATGGAGGTGGCATCTTCTCTAGCAAAACTCAACGATAACAATGTCAATCTTAAATTAGGATAAACTTGAATTATATGACTTTTTGGAGATAGAGGCCCGAGATACTTGTACCATCCGCAGTTTTTAACTTAAAGCATAACGCATATGATAGATTATCCACCTGCAAAAACAATCCTTATCGTCCATCTTGTGGACCTTTCTGTGTAACAGGCTGAATAGATCGATCGTACTTGCCTGATTAATGTTGATACAAAAGAAAATAGATTTTTCGTTAGATCTGATTTATTTTATAGGAGGCTGTGTGATCCAGTGGCTAAAGAAACAGGCTAGTAACTAGGAGGTCCCTGGTTCAAATCCCAGCTCACTTGTTGACTCACTGTGACCCTAAGCAAGTCACTGAACCTCCTTGTACTCTGACATTGTTGTAAATGACTCCGCAGCTGATGCTTAGTTCACAAACCCTAGTCTTGTATCTTGTAAAGCGCTTTGTGTTGGTGGCACTATATAAAGATTACTGTTATATAAAAAAACAACACACGCTATTTAAATTGAATACTTTTATTCACAGTAAAACAGGTTTAAACAGTGCTGTGCTTCTCCAGCCCTGCCCCACCCCTTCTTCGCTGTATTCATCACATACCTGCTCATGTCTGTCATACATACTGATTATTCACCAAGCTCCTCAATAATGCAATTCAAGTCATTATTTTATTCCTACAACATCTCAAAAAGCCTGGGAAATGTTGCAATTTTCTGTTGCGTGCAGGATGTGGGTGTAGTATCTTGGTTGTTTGTCTGTGTTGGGTCAATGCAGAAGGTATTTCTGTGAATGACGCCTTTTTGATGCTATCAGGCAGGGCACAACATAGGACCAGAATGGGAATTTTACAATGTCAGGCTGGGCCCCAATAGGTTAAGACAGGCTATGTATAACTATTTACAGCACAGGTGTGTAAAGGAGCGTTGAGTAGGAGTCTAGCTTCTTCCCTGATTTCAGTCTTGAGGTTTCAATTCGGCTGCAATATGAGAACAGCCCTCTGGTCTTCTAGGCAATGCTCATTCTATTAACGAGAACACATGAGAAAGTCAATGCTTACAGTTTAAGCGCTCGTGGTTGCTGTCGCTCCCCAGCCCCAGGCACGTTGCCTGACCAGTGGAGATGCTGCTCCTTTTGTACACCTTAATCCCGTCCCCAACCTCATGGGATTGGGAACAGGTGTACATCATTCCCCTCTATCAGCCTCCTAGCAAGCCGAGTCCTAGGGAACGTTAAAACTGTAGTTGCCAAGGCCAGCAGGGTGGACACGTTGTTCCTCCTGCTGGTGGAAGGTGAACCTTTCAGTTCAGATACTTCATCTAGCCACTCATTATTGAGACAACTAACCAGTGTGTAGTCAAGTTTAAGAACATTTATAAAAAAATAAAATAAACGTCAACTGTGCGCCCTGAAGGTGGGTCTTTAAGTTTAGGTCAAATAGGCTTTTTTATTTTTTAAAATGCTGCAGGCTTTAGCCAATCAAAGCAAAGTAGTCACTGTGATGTAATATTTGGGTGTGATCTTCCTCTCACACAGCAAATCATGTGCTAGCCACATTTGATTGACAGCTTGCGAGGCAGTTGGCGCGGATCTGTTGAAGATCTGTTGAAATGTCCCCGACGTTTCCATATTACAACTAATGTGTATATTAATGTGCATTTTTAAAGCAAGTTAGCAGTAGTGAACATGGCAAAACAAATATGAGTTTAGTAGAAAGGCTCGAGCGAACAGGATTAAGAAAGCTGCCCCGAATGCTGGCAAATAACTTAAAAATGCTGTCCTTTGAAGAGAGATGTGTGATTTTCTAGTGTCAGGACTATATAACTGCAAGCCCCGACACTTTATCCTGTGTAAGGTTGAGCAGAGATGTGAGGATACTAACTAGGCAATGGTAAGCAACTGACTGACTTCCATTGTATTTAGTAATTGCTTAAGTGTCCCCGCTGGTTTGGTGAAGGTGCCTGTTTGACTTTCTAAAGTGTATTCACTGCAAATGTACTGTATGTAGGTACATTTCTTTTTTGTCTACTTTAAACATTTTAAATGGTTTACATGGGAGATATAGTGGTTGGGAGTGTTCTGTCTATAGACAGAACGTCTTAAAAATAATTTGGGAACTGCCCTTATGGAAATGTCCCATTGGATTACCATGGGATTTCATGGGAAGTACAGTTTTGTAATGGATTTCATACTGATAATATTGACACAATATATGTATATATTAGAATATATAAAATAATTTATACCCTTATGGAAATGTTACCTATTGGTTACTATGGGATTTATGGGAAGTACAGTTTTGTAATGGATTTATACTGATAATATTGACACAATATATGTATATGTATATACATATATATATATATATATCATTATATAGTATTATATTATATATCTATATATAGAAATATATATATATAATATATATATATTATATTATAATATATGTATATATTAATAAATATTGCATTAAACACATTTTAACGTATGTTGTGTAAATATGTCTTATAGGTATATATAAAAGAACATGAAGAGATATGTGTTGTAGGACTTAATCGGGGGTATTGAAATTGATCATTTCTAACTGTAGTATTTAAACACATTTTGCTGTTGTTTTAAATAATGATTGTTGCTGCAAAATGATATCAATAGATTTTTAGTTACGATATACCAATGTGGGTAGCTTAGTGTTCTATCATCCTTAATCAAGTTCATAACTGCTGGGCTGATGACAACAGTATACATGTTTGAAGCAGTTTACCTCATTTATGAATACACATATCCTCTTAATTTTAGAAGCTTTATATGCAGCATAATCAGTTTTCACTCTACTTACTACAGAAATGTGCTGAGAATTGGCCTGCGATGTTTGAAATGCCTTCATTGAAATGGACCACATTCTAACCAAACAAAAGCAGTTGTGGTCTAATAAAACAAAACTCTCAATTAAACCAGTTTCCATCATCAAATAATATACAGTAGCTAACCCCTTTGGAAACCTATTCATACAATGATGAATGTATCATTAATCCATTTACAATTGCCCTACTGTAAAAAGGTAACTGATCTGCACAACGTTTGGACTCGCCACTTCTAGAGCTTGTTTTATTGCTTTTGTTAGAATTTGAAATTTGGGAGTTCCAAACACAGTAACATCATTACTCATTTTCTCAGCTTTTTAACCATTGAATACCCAAATGAATTGACAAAATGTTCCGTAGCAGTAGGAGTCGTATTGTGAAGGTGCTGTTCTGCTAATAAGGGTGAATGTCTGAAAATGACAAATGTTCTTTGCAATTTGATAGGGAACACCTTGAGTTCATCTGCAAAGATCTAGTAAAGTTCGAGTTCCTTCTTCAAACATAAATCCTGAGGTGCCCCACAGAGGACCCCAGTTTTCAACTGTGTCAGAGAAGTGAAGCAACTGGTGTCTATGTGACAAAGAGCATTTGCTCTTGAAAGATTATTAGGAATTCTAATAATCTGGACTCTGACAATACTAAATATATACAGTACCTTCCACAAGAAGGAAAAAGTGTTTTGAGTACTGTAACAGGGTTCTTGCTTGTGGGTGCGTGCATTAGCTGCTTAGTGACAGGTAGGCGATCAAGACAGAGTTTGAAGTTGACACACCCCGCAGGCACGCTGGATTTATTAATACACACGAGAATGAAAGTAAACAAACAGGTCATGTGACGTTACCAGCGATAGTAACGCACATAGGACACATACGGCAAGCTGTACAAAGGCAAAATAAACACAGTACAAAGTACACACACAATACACAAACACGGTCACCAGTCCTGGGTGAGTGCTGTAGTGCTCGTGGTGTAAATGCACTTTATCGTGATACAGGTGCTGTGATGTCCGGGTTAGTGCTGGCCTCTGGCAACGGCTCCGGAAAGTGTTAGCCAAGTACTGATAATAACAAACAGTAGCAATTACTGACAAACAAACAAAACACTCACAGCACGATAAACACAATACGGGTCCTTCTGGGTCATTCCTTAACCATAAACAAAGAAACAGATCACGTCGCTCCGTCCCCTCTAAATACCGCCCCCTTGGTAAACGATTGCAGCCACTCCTTCAATCCGCGGCTGACACATCGTTTCCCTTCTGGGTCGATGTTAGTGCACCAGAGTTCCGTCCCCTTTCTAGATGACAGACTTCCTTTTAACCCTGAGAATGAATTGTCAGGCCATCTGTTCCAGGGTACTCTGTTTCCATTACTTAGCCCCGTCACAGGTCAGGAGGGAGATTTACCATCAAGAATCATTCTATTTCTGTTGCAAGTACAAAATCGGAAGTACACCATCCACGCAAATAATAGTGTAAAACAGCAGCCAGTTTCTCCATTCAGAAGCCTTCCAGTATGATCTTTCAGTAAGTGATCTAGGAGTGTGTGTAATGCTGTTTGGTGGCCTTATACTTTTTAAACGTATATCGACATCATTGACCCTACTACCAATGTACCATGATAAATTAAGATGTAACGAATCAAACCAGAAATCATATATTGTGTAACACCCAACAGAATGCAGCGCATATAGTCAACAGAAAACCCTTTAATGATGTCGAATGACTTAAGCCTTTTCAGTCCATTTATTCAGCACTTCTCCAGCACGTCAGGTCCAATTTATTTTCACACGCGCTGTTTAAAAAACTTTTTCAGAGTAAATCAGGTTTAAAAGGCATTTAATCACAAAAAGACTGCATCTCCAGCCAAATCCCACCCCTTGTTCACTGCATTTTTCACATACCTCTTTATAGACGTGCATACTGAAATCCTCTCCTGATCAATCGTTTTATCACCAAACTCTTCAATAATGCAATCCAAGACATTATTTTATTACTATAACATCTCAAAAAGCTCTGCAAATGTCCGTGATATTCTTTGAGCGCTGGCTGCAGAGGCAGCTATCTCCTTTGTGTATGTCCGTGTTATCTTTGTGACGCATGGGGCTATGAGATACACGTTTTTTTCGGCTTGATTCGGCTCCTATCAGTCTCACTTGGCTTTTTCCAGAGAAAAAACGACTAGAGACCTGCGCTTTACGTCTTTTTAATGATGTCAAAACCAAAACTAGGCATTTCCAACAGTACTTTCTGTAATTACTCTTTTGTCAGTATTTATTTTAAATCCTCACTTTACAATTTTAAATATGTACAATGTTTAATGTTAAAAAATAAAAGTTAATATCTCTAAAGAGGTTTCATTCATACATTCTTTATTAGTATTCCTGTTTGTTTACATTTCCTATATGAGGTTCATTGTAATGCAACACTGTGACTAAGAAATGAATCATTTGAATGGAAGTAGCTGGCGTCACAGATGAGATGATGTATAGCGAAGAGAGTGCAGCAGGCTACAGATATGAAAGAAATTAAATGTAAATTGCAAACGCTTTGCCTTCACTGACAGAGACACTGCTCCGTGCAAAGCTCTCCTTGAGCAGGCAAGAGTTTGTAAAGAAATAATAAGCCTTGCTTTATTAAAATGTTAACTCGAACTGTGTCACAACAAGTTGCAAAGACCACCGACTTGTGTGTGTGTGTTTCTTTTAAGTGTACAACAGAAATAACATGTATATAATAATAAGAAGAATCCTTATTTGTATATAGCCCAAATGTTTATATAGCACAGTGGACCGCACCATCACAAAGCGCTTTACAATAGACTAGGGTGTGTGAGCGATGCATCAGCTGCAGAGTCTCTTACAACAACACCTCACCCCCAAGACGCAGCGCAAGGAGGTGAAGCGACCCGCTCAGGGTCACTGAGTCAGTGGCTGAACTGGGATTTGAACCAGGGATATTTACTGTATATTTACTAAGTGTTCTTAATAGTCAATAGCCTGCAAAAAAGTATTTACAATATGGAAATTAACATGAACACTGTCCCCCCCCCACTTTTGAAACCAAAGTTATGCCACTGAAAATAGCCACTCCTATAACACTGCATGAGATCAAAGAACAGACACAACTATGCCAAGGAACTCCTGTGGGACAGGCATGAGGAAGGATACACGCAAAGTGATGTGTGGTTGCAAACCCCCCATAACAGTCTGTGTGGTCCAGTGGTTAAAGACAAGGGCTTGTAGGGAAATAAGTGTCACACATGCTTTTAGTTTGGAATTGTTATTTGTCAAACAGCGAGTTAGAAAAAGTTACTTGTTTTGTTGTTTTTTTGTTGCTTTTGTTTTTAAAACAGCTTCACTGGTTTGAATATATCCACACACTAAATGGTAGAGTTAGCACTGAGCACGGCATTCTTTATATTCCTTTGTGTGATTGAGTTTTAATCCATTCTGCAGCGCACTCCATCACCCACACAGCTCCCTACCTGGAGACCACGGGACAATTGTTGTACAAAGGCTGTTTTATCAGTCACTGTTTTGATTTAAAATAGGATTGGTTTGAAGAATAAATAATTAAACTCACATGGGGAGGTGTCGGGTCGCGGGGCTACCTGTGCTGTAAACCTGAACTTCATGGAGACGGGCAGAACGCAGCTCTCGCTATTCCTTATCCAGTGCTGCCATCGTGTGGCCATTTAGTAGAACTGACGGTTCTAATAAAACTTAACTTTTTTTTTTTTTTTTAAATCTGCACACAGCTCAGTTGCCCTTTGAAATGACTCTGATTAACTTTAACCACTGTGCAAAAATAGACAGTTAAGATACATTTAAAAATACAGCAATAATAATAATTACAGGATATCCAGGCGAGTACTGTATATAAATAATACATATTTCTGTAATTGCTCTTATTTGAAATCATTCTCATCCATTTATCATACTTACTATGTGTTCTTACTGGACTCATATAACCAAATAGTTACTATAAGGTTTAAGTGATCTTATCTGTATTATGATATTATGCAATATTTGTGATCTTTTATGTGATACTTTGTACTGTGATAACAATTGTAAGTCACCCTAAGGACATCTGCTAATAAATAAACAAATAAATAAATAAATAATAACAAAGTCATTAGCTGTACTACCCACTGTAAACAGCAGAGGGCACCAGCAATCGCTTCTCACTGTTAAAAAAAAAAAAAATTGTTAGTTTTATTAGAAGAGTTCTACTAAACAGATACACAATGGCAGCATTGGCTAAGGAATAGAGAGAGTTAAGTTCTGCCCTTATACTGTATGCTTTATTTTGCTCTTAATTGAATCGATCTTATCGTACTTTCATAACTGCTCTTATCTGTATTATGATATTCTGTAATGTGATATTTTATAATGTGCTACTTTGTACTGTGATAACTTGTAGCAATTGTAAGTCGCCCTGGTGTCTGCTAAGAAATAAATAAATAAATAAATAATAGTCATTGCTGATTTCACTACCTGTACTACCCATTGTAAAAAGCAGACCGCTAGTCAGCGCTGCATTTGCACTCCTTCACTAAAATCCTTCTATTGGTTTCAATTTTCCTCACGACTCTGTTTTCTTAATGAATCCAGTTTATGCATAAATTAAACACAGCAGTGTTGTTTCTTGTTGCATCTAAAATCAAGCTTTTATGTCTTTTTACATTTTTTTAATTGGTCAAACAGCATAACAGGGAGGATAGAGGTGTCCAAAAAAACGCGAGGAAGATGAAGTCATGTGTTAACGAGGCTTAGTCTCATTCCGGCAAGGGTAATTTCCATACTGGGGACTTTGATGAACATCAGATGTTCGTGTCAGTTCAAACTGGCCCAAAGTTCAGAGCCAGCAGGGGAGTGTTGATGGTTGTTTTCGTTATTAATGTTAGTTTTTATGAATACCATGTAAGGGGGATCATTCAAATAGAACAAACAAATAAATGTGAAAGTGCAACAAAATGACAAAAAAGAATTTATACCGAACATCGGAGATTTCCCTAAGCAGAGATAATGTACATTTTCTTTAAAAATGTGTTGGTTAGGATTCGTTTGAAGGAATACATTCATGGGTAAAGAAACTACAGAGATGAAGATCTTATTTCAGCTTCTTTCCCTGCACTGACAACACATAATAAACGAACAATACATTTCTAACAAAAACATATTGTGAAAAAGAATGAATTAAAATCAGAATTTAGCGGATTCAGGTAATGTCATTGTATTACAGATTATTTTGCTTGGCGTCTGAATTTGGCGGTGTGACAGGGATGGCAGAGTGGTAACGCCAGGGCAGAAGCAGGAAATAACAAAGGCATTATACTGCGGTGCACAAAAAGCTGAACAGAAACAACACACACAGAGCAAAATAAATATTCAAACAAAAAACAAAGTCACAAACACAAAAATAAACTAAACAAATATGGTGCTGGAGCTTCCAGCACTCATAGCAGTTGTTTTGTTTTCTCCTCTCTCGCTCCCGTTCCTCCTCTCGAACACCCACACCAAACAACGAGAGCTGCAGGCTTTCATACTGGTGGCCATCTCCCCATTAGCACCAAATGAATCCAGTTATTAGCTTGGAAGATGGTTCTTTAGTGCAAACAAAGTGCAGTGATGTTGATCCGGGTTTAGTGCTGGCCCTTGGCGACAGCTCCGGATCGTACTAGTCATCTAAATAACAACAAATAATACTATTAACATCAAAAAAACACTTGCATTTCACCACACAGGTTTTCCTTTTGGTCATGCAATTTTAACCATTCACAAAGGAACAGATCACGTCACTATGTCCCGTGGCAATATGACCGACACTACCTCACAACGAATGAGTGTCGGTTCACCATTCACAAAGGAACAGATCACGTCACTATGTCCCCTTGACCCACTTCAACCTGGGGATTGAGGAAAACATGGGAATTGGTGCTGTTTCCCCGCCATCCAGTCAAATAACGAGGGTACATGTTCCCTTTACACAGCACCCTCACAGGTCGGGAGGAAGATCTAACACCAAGAATCATTCAATCTATGTCACATATCTTGCAGTTCAGAGTGCAGCCAATGGAACACTCTGCTAAATCGACTTTTCCCATTACTCCCCCCGCGAAAAATAATCAGCATTTTGGTGGTCTTTCCCTGCACAGTGCACCATGTGGTACATGAAGGGCTGCAATGCCAGATACCACGAGTTATCCAGGCATTGCTGTCCTTCATTGTGCTTAACCACTTGAGTGGGGTGTGGTCAGTGACGAGATCAAATGAATGTCCTAGCAGGTAGTATCAAAGAGTAACCCATTTATTGGCCACTCATTTTCGACCACGGAATAGTTGCGCTCATGAGGGATCATCTTTTTACTGAGGTACAGAATGGGGTATTCTACCGTCTACCGTTTGGAACAAGACTGCACCCAAACCAGCATCCGACGCATCAGTGTGGAGGATGAATCTCTTGGTGAAGTCTGGAGTGATGACAGCGGGGGCCTGGCAAAGTTTCTGCTTAACAGTATCAAACGCCCCCTGACATTTTACTAAACACTTAAATTTGGTGCGCTCTTTCTGGTAAGGTCAACTAAGCGATTGACCACTGTGGAATACTCAGGGATAAAGTGGTGGTAATAATCAGCTAACCCGAGTAGGGACCTCACCTAAGCCTTGGTTTTGGGGATTGACACATTCTCCAAGGCCTGAACCTTGGTGACAACGGGTTTTACCCTACCATTTCCCATTATAAATCCCAAATATTGTCTTTCTTTTTTGACAAACGTACATTTTTGCAAGTTAGCTGTTAGCCGGGCAGCCCTTAGAGACTGAAGGACAGCTGTGATACTAGCCAAATGCTCTCACCAGGTGGATCTGTAAATGACATTTAATAGAGAAAAGTCGTAAGGACAGCTAACCAAATGCTCTCACCAGGTACTGCACGCAGGAAATAAAAATGTCAATATAAATATCATATGGGAGATATTGAAATGTGGGAAGTAAAACCTGGTCCATCAGTCTGTGAAAGGCAGCGGGCGCAACATGAAGCCCAAATGGCATCGTTGTGAAATGGAAGTCCTTCTGGTGTTGACAATGCAGTTCTCTCAAAAACTGCAGGTTCATGGGATCTGCCAGTATCCCTTCGACAGGTCCAGAGTGGAAATAAACCTCGCCGTTTCCAGTCTATCGAGAAGCTCGTCGACCCGAGGCATGGAGTAGACATTGAACTTGGCAATAGTGTTTACCTTATGGAAATCAACGCAGAAGGAGTTGGTGCCATCCTTTTTGGCCACTATCACAATTAGACACGCACCACTCGCTTCTAAAGGTTTGATCGCCCATACCTCTTTGTGAACCACTGTGTTGACTTTCTGGGATCCGATAAGGTCTCTCTCGCGCTGTGACACTTGGGGGAGAGATAATGGCATATTCAACAAAGTTAGCTCTACCGGGCAAGTTAGAAAAAAACATCATTGAACTCCTCAATTAACTTATGCAGCTCTCACTGCTGATCAGGAAGGAATGTTCCCCCATCGAAATGTTTCTAGTGCTAGAAGTTTCTAGACCGGTGCCTAAATCATCCTTTACTTTGTCTGGGGGTATAAATAAGGCCTCCCTTGCCTACCAGGGCTTTAAGAAATTTACATGGCCTAAATTTTGTAAACTTTCTTATGTTCTTATGTTCTTAATTTCATAATTCACCTTTCCTATAGCCCAAATCACTTTATATGGCCCTTGCCATTTAGCACATAGTTTTGATTCTGATGAGGGAAGCAATAGTTTGTCTCCTGGTCGAAAAGTTTGAATTCTTGCATTTTTATCGTAATGCTGCTGTTGTCGGTGCTGAGCCGATTTGAGATTGTCCTGGACCAAACAACGACCAAATCCAGGCGATCTCTTAGTAGGAGCACATGCTGCACTACATTTGTGGACAAGCCTTTGAGCTCCTCCCACCCCTCTCTCAGCAGATCGAGGATGTCGCAAGGCTGTCGGCCATACAAGAGCTCAAAGGGGGAGAACCCTGTTGAACTCTGCAGCACCTCTCTCACTGCAAAAAGGAGGTAGGGAAGAAGTAGGAAATTGTCTCAGCATCTATCTGCTTTAAGGTCTGACAAACAGTCCACCAAACCATCCATCTGTGGATGATAAACAGATGTCCTGTTGGGACGTAGTTTTTATTTTGTACACTTGCTGTAACGTGTCAGAAAGTTAGTTCAATGATAAGTCAAAATTTCCTTGGGTATCTCTACTGTAGCCATAAGCTGCAATAATTATTTGGCTATCGCAGCTGCACATGTGGACCTCAATGGAACTAACAGCAGGTATTGCGTTGCATCATCTACCACCACTAATATATGCGTATACCCAGAATGAGAAGGTAGCAAAGGGCCGACTACCATTGCAATTCGTTCAAAGGGGGTGGAAATAATCAGCAGTGGAACCAAAGAGGCGTGGCGCACTCGACCCGGCGCTACTCGCTGGCAGCCTGGGTATGTGGCTACATATTTCGACACATCAGTATGAAGTCTTACCTAATAAAGTCGAGTGTTACAGGCTGTCCTGTGCCCGTGGCAAGGTTTACCCTATACAGTAATTTCCCCTTGTGGAAATACTAGCGTCCCAGCGACGTCAGCATCCTTACCTTCAATAGACCGGACCTGCCCCCAAGTGTGCACTACTGAGGGGTCATTTTATTGGTCCCACATTATGTCCACGTTTGAGTGCCACATGTCCGGTATATTGAGGGGGGCGGGAGTAGCATCTGCCCTAGATGGCCCGGTAGCCTCGCCCTCTCAGTCACACTGCGTTTGTTACCATTGCAGCAATTTAACACCAGACCCCAGCCTTGTCTCATAAATGCTCCTTCCCATTTTCATATCTGTCTGTTTTTCTTGAACAAAAAAGGGGGGAAAACATTTCATCTTGAAAGGGAAAAACATCACCAATTATTTCCCTTTCTTTTCTGCCATCAATTTCATCAATTCTTTATAGTTTGGCCAGTCTTGGCCCAGAATTACTGGGTGTGGTAGCCTTTCCACCATCCCAACTACTAGGTGGTGTTTTATCGGTCCTACTGACAAGTATGCTTTTACTGTTGGGTATGTCACCATGTCTCCATGGATATAGGAGATAGGCAGCTGACCTTGTGGCTGCCATGACAAACCTTCTAAGAGAGCCATCCACATTAAGGCCTGCTCACACACTGTTTCCACTAATAGGTGGGTTTTCACATTCCCTAAAACCACATTAACAATACATGGCCCCTCCCTACCATTTTCCCCTCGCTTACACGCTTCTGATGCCCAACTGCACGCAGCCACGTCACATTCCATCACAGACGGGCATGACTTGGCCTGGTGTCCCAGGTAGAGGGAAAGGAGGGAGCAAAGGTTAAATATCTGTCCTGTTGCTGGTATGGCAACGGGGCAGGGGCAGAAACTATACCCCAGATGGGGGTCAACCTTGGCCTCCATGGAGGGAAGGCAAGATTGCCCATTGGGGCTGGCAGTCTAGAAGGTCTCAGACCCTGTCCCGGTGCTGATAGAGAGAGGTGGTACTCAGCTGCTCCGTTGTGCTGGAGCAGTGAGTAGGCCGGTCTGGGCAGAAACTAGGGAGTCCTCGAAATCCTCTGCGAGTTTCACTGCCTCTTCCAGGGTGTCAGGATTGTGGCGCCGACCACATGGCAAAAATGCTTAACCACAATAGCCTCTCCCATCTCTAGGCTTGTTTTTTGCATGTGATCACACCGTTTTTGTGCAATGACCCCAGGGCGTGTGTCCGAGGACCTCTTGTATTCCCTGAGCCATACACTGTGTGTTTCCCCCTGTGATGTTCAAACAGCGCAGAATGGATTTACCAGGTCGTACTGAGTGGCTTTGGTGTCTGTCATGGCCTGGTAGGCTGCCTGAGCCTCCCCAATCAGGCAGGGTCCCAGCTGGCTTGCCCAGAACTCCTTGGGCCATCATGGCAAAGTGGTTTACTGTGTGCAGGTGAAGGTAATGCAGCAGTGATCAAGAAACAGACAATGATAATCCAGGTGCAATGCTGTTTTATTTTGTAATCCAATTGCCTGATGGCAAAACAACAGTAAATAATAACAATCTTAACAGACAATACAGCGGAGTGTACTGCTGTTTTAATCCATGGTTGGTTCCCAAATAATACACAGTCCCGTTCTTATTCACCCACACATAACACAGACATAAACACAAACACCAGTCCACAGTGCGTGCTCTTGTACTCATAGCGAAAATACATTACTTTAGTGAAAACAAAGTGTAGTGTTGTCCAGGTTCATGCTGGCCTTAAGCGACAGCTCCTGGATGGTATTTCAGCCATCTAAATAATAACAAACAATATTTTTAGACATGATAATAAACAAACAAAACATTCATGATAAATTCAAGTCCTCCTTTTAGGTTCACCATTTAACCATTCACAAAGGTCCAGATCACATCACTGTGTTCCCTTACATACCGTCAACTATGACCCCTTGGTTAATGAGTGTAACCACTCCTCCAATCCGCGGATGCCACATTGTTTTCCTTCCTGCTCGATGACTTAGTGTACCGTAGCTTTGCCCCCTTTCTAGATGGCAGACTTCCACCTAACCCTGAGAATGATTTGTCGGGCCATCCAATCCAGGGTACTCTGTTCCATTTACACAGCACCCTCATAGGTCGGGAGGGAGATCTAACAGTAAGAATCATTCGATCTCTGTCACAAACATATACTGTTCTTACTGACGCTGGTATAGTAATACCATCTATAGCTCAAATTACATTTAAAAAATATGCTCTGTTTAAAGTGTTGGTTTATATCACACATATAAGTGTTCAGAGAAAAAGCTTGGCATATAGTTCCAACGTGTACCTTCTGTAGAATGATCCTGTAACAATGTCCTAAATCCTCACAGCATGATGAGTGAGATTCATTTCCAATTTAGAGGCAGAAATGGAGCTGAAACCCATTGCTCTCCAGTTCAAGAGATGGAAGAATGAGTCTGTATCCTTCAGTTTGACACTCTTCCCCTTCTCAGAGGCTCTGGATTCAGGCTGGCTCTCACTCCTGGGGACCCCTTCATTTACTGCAGAGACAGAGAGAGAGGAGAGAGAAGGAATCAGTCAGCTCTCCGCACACTCAAACAAGCAGGGTGTAGAGGTGAGGGACTGGGAGGGAGGGAGACTAGCTTCACTGTGAATTCGCTGGTGCCTTTTTAGGCTTCCTAATCGACTGAAGCTCTCCCCACATTCACAACAGTGATATGGCTTCTCTCCAGTGTGAATTCGCTGGTGTCTTTTTAGGGAGTCTGACTGTTTGAAGCTCTTCCCACAGTCAGTACAGGGATATGGCTTCTCTCCAGTGTGAATTCGCTGGTGTCTTTTTAGGGTGCCTGATTGACCGAAGCTATTCCAACATTCAGAACAGTGATACAGCTTTTCTCCAGTGTGAATTCGCTGGTGCCTTTTTAGGCTTTCTAACCGATTGAAGCTCTCCCCACATTCAATACAGTGATACGGCTTCTCTCCAGTGTGAATTCGCGCGTGTGTTTTTAGGTGTCCTAACTGACTGAAGCTCTGCCCACATTCAGTACAGTTATATGGCTTCTCTCCAGTGTGAACTCGTTGGTGGTTTTTTAGGTTTCCTAACTGACTGAAGCTCTCCCCACATTCAGCACACTGGTGCGGCTTCTCTCCAGTGTGAACTCGCTTGTGTCTTTTCAGGTTCCCTAACTGACTGAAGCTCTCCCCACATTCAGCACAGTGGTGCGGCTTCTGTCCAGTATGAATTCGCTGGTGTCTTTTTAGGCTTCCTGTGTGAATGAAGCTTTCCCCACATTCAATACACTGATGTGATATCTTTAGTCGGGATATGTTTTCTGAATTCTTAAACAAGTCAATAGACTCCTCTTCAATGTGGACAGGCTCCAGTTCAGTCTCTTCTTTAATGTGGACAGGCTCCAGTTCAGTCTCTTCTTTAATGTGGACAGGCTCCAGTTCAGTCTCTTCTTTAATGTGGACAGGCTCCAGTTCAGTCTCTTCTTTAATGTGGACAGGCTCCAGTTCAGTCTCTTCTTTAATGTGGACAGGCTCCAGTTCAGTCTCTTCTTCTTTAATGTGGACAGGCTCCAGTTCAGTCTCTTCTTTAATGTGGACAGGCTCCAGTTCAGTCTCTTCTTTAATGTGGACAGGCTCCAGTTCAGTCTCTTCTTCTTTAATGTGGACAGGCTCCAGTTCAGTCTCTTCTTTAATGTGGACAGGCTCCAGTTCAGTCTCTTCTTTAATGTGGACAGGCTCCAGTTCAGTCTCAGGCTCCAGTTCAGTCTCTTCTTCTTTAATGTGGACAGGCTCCAGTTCAGTCTCTTCTTTAATGTGGACAGGCTCCAGTTCAGTCTCTTCTTGTTTAATGTGGACAGGCTCCAGTTCAGACATCTCCTGTTTAATGGAGACAGGTGCCAATTCCAGAACAACCTCCTGTTTAGTGTAAACAATCTCCATCTTTGTTCCTTGGTTTTCACCAAGATAAGGCAGTCCTGAAAACAGAAAATAAAATGAAGTATTACGATCTGGTCTCTATTGGTGTGTTTACACGTAAACTCGGACCTGAACTGCCTTAGGTTCGATGAAATTCAAAGATTCTTATCACTTGAGACCCCCCCCCCCCCCATTTACACTTGAGCACAGACCTAGGCTACGCTTAGCCCCTGAACTGCAGTGCTTGCCCAATGACATCACATCAACCACCCCTTATGTGAAGACACAGCCCCTCCCAAAACACAGAGCCAGGGGTGTTTAAATCAACAGCAAGCCTGTCATATATGTCAGGTGTGTGTTTTTATTCCAAGGTGGTCGTTCCGTACCAATTAAGATTTCATTTTGCCATCAGAAATGGAGCGGAGCATTGAAAACATGTGTAACGGTTGGCTATCTGACGTGAGATGCCAGGTAAACATTTAATCTACAAATGTTTGTGCTAATTTTCACCAAAGCCGTCACTAGGACATAGTAGTAAACCCACATAAAACAAGTTATCCCTACTACACCCTATCCTAAACCAGGGAAACAAAACCAAGGAACTTTCACAACTACAATTTTTTAACATAGAGCAAGTTGACCCCCACAAAAGGAATAGAAAGAAAGCAAGCTTGATATTGCACTCTTACATTTATTGCACCTAATTGCCCCCCACACACACACACTTAACAGCAGTGTATTAATCAACCTTTACACCACGGGAAATTATAAACATATTTACAGTTTGCAGAAAAACATTCTTTCCAGCAATAGTAAAATTAGACCTATGGATAAACAAACTATCTGCACATTCCTTATTTTATGGACCCTGACCGCTAAATGATATATCTTTCTTTCTCTGCACTACTGTAATTTACAGAGAAATGGTTATAAGTTTTACTTAATTGGCACAAATATATACATAAGTTGTCAAATAACAAAATACCAATCATACACTATTACATTTCCAGAAACAGTATATCATAACACGGTCAATTGCAATGCACTGCATATAGAGACGACAATAACACCCAAACACAATTTAACACTCTTCATCCACTAATAAGTTAACATTTTATTACTTTAAAACCAGACTAGAATATAGTTTTAATAAAGCGCATTTAACACAGTTGTATGTTTTCACATATGCAACAGCAGTATTAGTAGTTAAGACAAGTAACAGTAAGAAAGCCAAAAATATTAAACACACTTTACATGTAATACAAACCTAGCAGCGCTTTTGCATTAAAACACATAAATACACTTTTTGATAGCGTTAATAACTCCATAGAAATTAAGGCCAGTCTTTATAAACCACAGCATTCTTGGACGATCCAATAAATTAATAATTAATCCCTGCAGGTGTTCTCCAAACAGTCTGTAAATCATTCAATGATTGCTTCTTTTTAAAACAAATAGACCAGAAGTTCCTCACTGAACCTCTTCAAAGTCAAAAAACAGTATAATCCAAAGTGTAATTAAATTTCAGCACCACAGAGTTCTTTTCAAACCTATCTGAAGCTTTATATAGTGTCTGTCCCCTGTCGACTTTCTTCTTTTCAGGTAGGAACTCGTCTACAGCAAACTCCAACATGGCAAGAAATCTGTTACCCTAAAGAAAAAACTCTGGTATCTTTTCCAATTTACTAAATTTTAACGGCTATACTTGTAAAAAATTAAACTAAACTCTGCTTGTCTTACTATGCACGCAGACATGACAGTTTAAAAGTTTTCTGCTCTCTCTGCGACTACGTCTGTCTGTGTGGATCTTGCTCCTCCCCTGCTGCTCATATTTAAAGGCAAATCAATATTAAAATTTAAAAGGGACAGAACATACTGTGCATAATTACTGATCATCACACATGTGTATCAGATGTTTAAAGAAACAGGTGTTATTGTCTATAGTTACACATCAGACTGACAACTCTTCTTGTATGGAAACGTTAACAATAACTCCCATTTATTTTCTTATTTCATGGACACAGAGAAAGAAGGTAGATTAAAGACATGTTTTTATAATTCAGCAGATTAATTTTAAGAGAGGAAATTTTAGCATATTTTCTATTTATTTTTATCACTGCTTTTATCATAAAATGACTAACTTCTTTACTGTATGTAATTTAAGTGGATTGTCATCTCATTTTTTAATGACTTATTTTTATCTGTAGAGCGCTTTGAGTTGATTTATCATGAAAGGCGCTATATAAGAAATAAAGATGACTGATTACTTGACTACACTGACAGGTTAACAGATTTACATAAGAACATAAGAAAGTTTACAAACGAGAGGCCATTCGGCCCATCTTGCTCGTTTGGTTGTTAGTAGCTTATTGATCCCAAAATCTCATCAAGCAGCTTCTTGAAGGATCCCAGGGTGTCAGCTTCAACAACATTACTGGGGAGTTGATTCCAGACCCTCACAATTCTCTGTGTAAAAAAGTGCCTCCTATTTTCTGTTCTGAATGCCCCTTTTTCTAATCTCCATTTGTGACCCCTGATCCTTGTTTCTTTTTTCAGGCTGAAAAAGTCCCTTGGGTTGACACTGTCAATACCTTTTAGAATTTTGAATGCTTGAATTGGGTCGCCATGTAGTCTTTGTTCAAGACTGAACAGATTCAATTCTTTTAGCCTGTCTGCACATGACATGCCTTTTAAGTCCGGAATAATTCTGGTCGCTCTTCTTTGCATTCTTTCTAGAGCAGCAATATCTTTTTTATAGCGAGGTGACCAGAACTGTACACAATATTCAAGATGAGGTCTTACTAGTGCATTGTACAGTTTTAACATTACTTCCCTTGATTTAAATTCAACACTTTTCACAATGTATCCGAGCATCTTGTTAGCCTTAAATTGTACAGTGAAAACAGGAGCTATCGGCTATACTGCGCATGAATTGCTGAAATTAAAAGAAGGGTTCACTCCAGTCTGCATTGTCTATCAGTGAAGTCTAATCGTTGAACAGCCTGTATATCGGTCTGCTGCTGATCACAGTCTTTGTTTTAAACTTATCATGCTATTGTAAAATATAGCAAACTTTTAAATAAAAAAAAATGTCAGAATCTTTATTAAAAGCTAGATTTTAAGTGAAAAATATTATATAAGTCACTATTTAGAATAACACTAATAAAACATTAAGGCTGGGCGATGCCTAATTTTTCACTGTCGATATCTCGTTCTCCAAAAAAGCAGATTCATCGACTTTATGAAAGAGTAGATAAAACGCAGTGATACATGTGGAGCTGCGGATTACTGTGCAACACTGTTAGTAACCAGAGTTCCCTCTAAGCTTTTTAGATACTGAGAAACTTGCCATTTTGACTGAGAAAGGGTAAATTATCAGTGAGAAACCTTCGGCCACACATTAACCCTTTTGATCAGTTTCAAATAAACGCTGTGGCGCTAAATTGAAGTAATACAGTACTTAATATAATGGTGTATAACGCTGAGGCATCGTCTCATTTGACAACTGTCGATAGTCAAGCCTGTAGATGATTTTTGTGAAAAGCCTTTAAGCAAAGGCATGCATATTATTATTATTATTATTATTATTATTATTATTATTATTATTTGTAATCTGCAATTCTTTTCTGCATTAAGTTCAGAGGTTTTCTGCCCCCCTCAGGTCAGACTCTATGAATCTGCATGCGACTGAGCTCCCCTTCTCCCCCCGCCCCGCCCCCTGTGAGTGTTTACTGATGGGATTGGATCTGTGCAGGAGTCTTCAAAGTAACAGAGCAAGTTAACAGCGCTGTGAACCCTTAAACGAGGGTGCCGATTATGCGAGGGTGACCTTTATTATGCTTTAGAAACGCTGCAATATTTTATTACATGAGTTAAGGCATTTTCGAAGCGGTGCATGAGAGGCTCCGATCTGCAGCACTGTACTCCTGAGTGTGTTTGGAGCTTGAATTCACTGTATTTACTGACAGTTACCGAGAGCATCTTAGGTGTGAGTCAGAACATCAGGGGAGTACTGTACCAGCGAATCAGGAGTGCATATTGGTTGTTAAGGGGCGGGGCAATGCTAGTGTGGCAGTTAAATCCAAGAGTGTGACATAGATGTTTTTCTGCACCAAAAACTACCTCAGAATATCAACTTGATTTCTGTAAAAACGCAATACATCCGACTTGTTTTTTTTCCCTCTGTAATTTGATTGTTTGTAATTTGTCTGCAAAAGAAATAAATCTTCTCATAAACAGTAAGTGCACTGTTTTTATTTGTAGGGGATTGGCTACAGGAATTACAACTGAGCTGAAAACAAAACAACAAAACCACCTATAACTTCAGAAGGGCCGCTGTTCTGTATGAAGTTTTTCTTGGATTTTCTTTCAGAACTGTACCATAAAATAAAATGTGCTTGCTATGTGTGTTACATTAGTTTGTAATTTGCATGCTAGAATGAGGCTCTCCTCTCTTCGGGGCGTTACATGTACAGTCAGTGTTGCGCGTTTATTTGTTTACTGTGTGTGTGTTTTTTTTTAGTAGGGGAGAAAAAAAATCCCTTAATGTTTCTTTACTGATAGCGGCGTTTATTCGAGGGCGGCCTCTGTTATAAAGCTGATCAGTGACTGTGGCGTCAATACCAGGGCAGCACCAAATTGAAGTAATAGGGTAATAGACTGTTTTGTTTTATTATCTGTTACCATTTAATTAGAGTGGATAACACATTAACATAAATATAATTGCACAGAAAAATAAACCGCACAGTAAATGTATGATTAGTCACATATACAATATAATGCATTTATTACATTTATTTTAGTACTTGTGCCACACAAAAAAAAAAAGAAAAAAAATACAATGTACAGTTTCCTGCATTTAGAAATGCAACTTTGCATTACTACCCTTTATAAACAAATATTAAAATTAAATTAATAATTGTAGCTTATTATTTTGTGACTGATCATGCAATTAATTTTTCATGTGCAAGTAAAATGTGTTGCTTTTTTATAAACAGTTGAGTGGTTTAGTTTTAAAGTTGTAATACAGTGATATATCTATTGAACAGGTATTCATTATGTGTTAATATATGTAATACACCTACTGTGGGACAATCTAAATACTTTACTGTGGATATCAAATTTAAACATGCATGCAAAATAAATCACGATTCATCCGGAGTGCTTCTCACTCCTGCTTATACACGGCGTGTGATTGATGTTCCGCGCTGGTGAAGACCTCATAATCGAAAGAGCAGAAAAAATACACGATAAAAAATAATAAAATAGCCAGATCGCCGAAGGCAGTATTTATCCGCTCTGTGCTTCAAACAAAACCAATTTCACTGGAAACCCGCCAATCAGACTGCAACTGGGGGTGAATAAAAACAAACGCGCTGGCACAGCCACGCCGCTTCAGAAATACAACACACACACAAAAACAACCCGGCCCTTTCAAAAACAATGCAATATACCCGCTTTGAGTAGTTTTAACACACACGGTACACCTCAGCAGAGACTCGCTCACCTCCCCTCGGCTCTCCCTCTCGGGTCTGCCGCCCACAGAACTGAGAGGCGCTGGGGCGAGGGACATACCAACCGCAAAATACAAACTGCTCAGTGCGGTTTGGAAATTCATCAAATATGCGCCTCAAAGGGGGTTGGGATATCGGGAGATCTTTCAATTAAAAATGACTAATAATTTCAATTTTTAACATTTTAAACAAGCTGTTTGTAGCTCATATAATTTTTCCACTGAATACAATTTGAATTCAGACCCCCCCAGTGTAGCAGTTGGTATAGCCCTATATTATCTGCAGCGGCGCCGATGCAGAGAGTTTTATGCAGATATACAATCTGTGTTTTGTGCACCGATATTCTTATTTACCGTCTTCTTTTAAACGCCAACTGTATACCCCTGATAATGTGTTTAGAAGTATATCAGGTTAATTCAGAGGCTGAGCGCTGTTGTCTCAAACAGATCCACAATGGCGTGGGTATGCGCGCAGTTTCCCTGCTTTCTCTTCGCTAGTCTCGGAGGGGTCAGGGCGGGTGATCTTGTTTTTGGTAAATACAGCACAGGGGAGCAGAAAGGTCATTCTTTACGAGTAAACTTCCAAGCAGTAGCCTCTGCTATTTCTACCACATGCTTTTATTTAGATTCTCTTAAACTGTGTTATTGTCTCCTATTCTTTATACGGGACAGTATTCCTCCCTGCTGTCCAGCGGCACAGATTTAGACTCTTCCTCAGACCGCGCTGTGAACTGAACCAGGCAGCAGAGCCGCCTCCACAGCAGCAGAAGAGTCCCCAGCAATGAGACACGCCGGGGACAGCGCTGCTCTGAGACACTCGAGGAGCCCTGCTATCAAAGCGTGTCCCCCAGGCTTTCATTAACTGCTATTGATTTCAAAAAGGACAAAACATCATGTTAATGTTACACAAAGAAAAACAAAACACACGGAGAGTGCTGAAGAGGTGTATTACTCTGCTGTTCAAAAGTTACAAGTAAAATTCCAACAAAACCGTCCAAATGTAAGTGCTTCAATGTATCCAGTAGGTGGCGCCAAAACACTGTTCAGCTTTTACACTACATCTTAGAATGCATTGGCTGATAATGTACATTCCTTCATGAATGGGTTCAGTAAAAAGGGGCGGGGCTATATATTTAAAACAGTACTACTGATTATTTTTGTGATACAATACTGAAATGATTGTGTAATAACCCGGGATCCAAGATGCAAGAGTATAACTTTAATCACAGTGCCTTTATTAGAACAATCTCTGTTGAAACCTACACATTAGTGTTTTCTAAGGACTTCCTCAACCCCACGGTATCCTAGGTAGAGGGTAAGTATGTAGGGCGCTACTGACCTCTAGTGGCATAACTTGAACTGCATTATATACATAAACATTCACATTACTACATGCTCCCCCCCTTAAGATTTCAGCTTCTCTAAAATTTGGAAACAGTTTAAACACAGTTATAAACAAAATGTAACACTAATACACTAATACAAAAGTTTTTAATTTTTTTATTTACAAGTCAAAGTCCTTCAGGTAACCAGGCTTTTTGACAGTTCTTTGGGAACGACGCACAGCTTGTGCCATGCTTTGATTGTCCCTGCCCACCTCTGGGGGACTCCCAGTTTGTTCCTCTGGTTTCAAAGCAAGCTGCTCTGAGACAGTGTCCGCATTGTTTGGAACAAGTTCATCTGGCATGGTTACTCTAGCTGGTGGTTGTAGAACCTCTGCAGGTGTGTCCTGCATAATATCCTCTGAGCCAATGGTGTTGTCCTGTTGTCTAGACAGGATCTGATCTATGAGTCTGTGTACTATTCTGCCATCTCCCAGCATTACCTTGAAAGATACAGGACCAGTCACTGTTGCAATGACTCCTGGTATCCACTTAGGACCGTAACTGAAGTTTCTTGTCATCACAGAGTCTCTGTCTCCAAAACTCCTCCCCTTTGTTTGCTTGTCGTGGTGTTCCTTTTGTTTATTCTGCTTAAGTTCCACTTTTCTCTTTAAATCGGGATGCACTAAATCAAGCGTAGACCGAAGTTTCCTCCCTAGTAGCATCTCTGCTGGGGAGAGTCCTGTGGTAGTTTGAGGTGTTAACCTTTAGTTGAATAGTACCCTTGACACTTTAGTTGACATAATTCCTTCTCCCGCTTTCTTCATCATCTTCTTGAATATTTGAACGGCTCGTTCTGCGAGACCGATGAAACGGGGCTGATGTAACATGGACAATGCCATTTTTTTTCATGAATTCCTTGAACTCTGAGCTGACAAAACAGGTGCCATTATCAGAAACCACCATTTCTGGTAATCCCCGATTGCTAAAACTTTTTCGCAAACAGTCAATTGTAACAGCTGATGTTGCTGAAGTTATCGGGTAAACATCCATCCATTTGGAATGAGCATCTATGAGTATCAAAAACATCTGCCCCATAAATGATCCTGCATAATCTAGGTGTAATCACTTCCAGGGTCTGTCTGGCCACTCCCAGGGATGTAGCGGGGCTGTGGCTGGTGCTTACCGGTGTTCCTGACACTTGCTACATGCCTTTACCCGTGTCTCTATCGCCTCATCTAGTTTGGGCCACCAGAAATAGCTTCTGGCCAGAGCCTTCATGCGCGAAACCCCTGGATGGCACTGATGCAGCTGTTCCAACACAGCCTGTTGTCCTCGCTGTGGGATGATGAAACGTGCCTCCCATAAACACAACCATCTTGCACACTTAATTCTGTCTTCCTAGCAGAATAAGGTGTAAAATCTGTTCCTTCCCCCTGCTGTGGCCACCTCCTTAAAAAGTACTCTCTCACCCTAGACAGTTTGGAATCTTTACCTGTCCACACTCTCACCTCCTCTGCGGTCACCATTGCTATGTCTTCCATCATCAGCACCCTGTCTTCCAGACCTGTGGATTGGGAAGTGTCAGGCAGTGGCACACGACTCAAGGCGTCTGCATTGCAGTGGTCCTTACCCGCCTTGTAGACTATCACGTACTCATATGCCCGCAGTGTCACAGCCCACCTCTGGATCCTCGGTGACACCATCTGTGGAACAGCCTTCATTTCGTTGAAGAGTGAAAGAAGCGGTTTATGATCTGTGCATATGGTGAACTTTCTACCATAGAGATACTTGTGAAACCGTTACATCCCGAAAATCACAGCCAGCCCCTTTTTATCAAGCTGAGAGTAGTTTCGTTCAGCTGATGTGAGTGTTCTTGACATAAAACCTATGGGTCTCTTCCACCCATCCGGCATGAGGTGTGAAAGTACTGCACCTATCCCATAGGGGGAGGCGTCACAGGACAGAATCAGCTCTTTCTCACTGTCGTAATGCACAAGTATATCTGTGGATTGCATGAGCTTTTTAGATTTCTCAAAAGCAGCCTCCTGCTCTTTTTTCCATTGCCATTTTGTGTCTTTTCTCAACAATTTGTGCAGTGGAGCCAACAGTGTTGACAGGTTAGGTAAAAACCTGTTATAATAGTTCAACAGTCCTAAGTAAGCCTTAAGCTCTGTTATGTTGGTAGGTGCAGGTGCATTTTGGATAGCTTGTACCTTGTTCTTAAGTGGGTGTAGTCCTGTGGCATCCACTTTGTGACCCAGAAACTCAGCCTCACTTCCCAGAAAGGTACACTTCCTTCTCTTTAGCCGTAGGCCTGCCTCCTCCACTCTCTGAAGTACCTCGCTTAGCATCTGCAGGTGCTCCTGATCATTCTTGCCCGTCACCATGATGTCGTCCAGGTAAATGGCTACATGGGGAATTCCCTGCAGCAAACCCTCCATAATTCTCTGAAAGATAGCTGGACTGGATGAAACCCCGAATGGAAGACAGTTTACAGTAAATAACTCTTTGTGTGTGTTTATAGTTACATACTTTTTTGATTCCTCATCCAATATTACCTGTTGATAGGCATGACTCATGTCCAATTTGCTGAATTTTGCCCCTCCTGAGTGCTTTCCAAAAAG